>NW_001865039.1:853244-883072 GCF_000002865.3 Monosiga brevicollis MX1 | reverse complement strand
TTTTTTTTTTTTGGGGGGGGGGGGGGGGGGGTTCAAACCAGGCACAAGGTGAGCATGAGTCACAAAGATGGTGGGCGCTGAACTTTGACACACTCCATGCAACACGATTTCTCTTTTCCTCCTCCCTCACTGCTTGGAAAGGCTGTTCCTGCTTGCAAGTAAAGTAAAACGAGAGTGCCATCTGCGTCGCACCTGCTTTTCAGCATCTGTCCGAAAAGGACGAAAGGCATTCTGTTGCATCTCTGAAAGAGCGTGCTTGGAGGTGAGTGGATCGTGTGATCGTGAAGTTGGGGGCTCTTGCTGCTCCACTGCTGTCCCAACACGATCGGCCGCAAGCGCAGACGGTTGAAAAGCTTCAAAAATGTTGGGTCGGGGTGCATCCAGTTGCTCGCCGAGCAGCTGAGCACGCTGGCGAGCGCTCAAGTGATTCATGGCTGCAGCCACAAAATCAAAAGGACACCCATCACTGTGTTAGCTCTTGACTGGCTCGCCCTCAAAAAACAGTAACAAGAACATGGAATCGATGACAAAGGTGATATTCGGCTTGCTCACCATGTTGGGCAGGTCGCGAGAGTGATCCATTTGAGAACGGGCCCGGCACATCAAACTTGTGAAAAGGTGACCAGTCCTTGGGGGGTCGATGACCAGGATATACCTGCATTGATGCAAGTGGCCCCAGCCGTGCAAGTAGCACCGAGGCATTGATGAGCAAAACAGCACAAATGCCAAGCAGCGGTGCGGAAGGGAAACCTGCTTCTGCTGATGGGTGCTGGTTTGACCTACCGTTTTTGTATTCAGCGGATTGGACGGCGCCACAAAGCCAGAGAGAGCGAAGCGGGATGGGCCGGAGAAATCGTCAATGGGGCCCTTGAGGGCGAGCTGAGCGGGGCCGCTCAATCGCTGCTGGGCGGGATGATGCCTCAAATCCGGTGCCTCGCCACCCATGATGCGATCATACTGGGAGCGCTCGGCGGCTTCATCCTCGTAAATGTCATCATCGGCTTCCTCCAAGGCACCCACGCCAATGCCCCCCATGCCTCGCCGTTTGGTGTCAAGATGCAAGTCCTAAGCAGAAAAGGCAAACGGGTTCCATCGAGCCTGTGAGTGAAAACAACCGCATGCAAGCGTCTTCACGTTCAATGAAATGCACGGGCCGGGCTGCGCTTGATACCGCTGCAGTCATTCCCCGATAGCCAATGCCGAAGAAATTGTCCTTGGCATCAAAACTGGTGGTGCGGGTGTCTCGCGGAGCGAGCGAGACGCCACGCGCAGCCGCAATATCGTCAAAAATACGCGGATCAGCTGCTTCACTCTACATATGACATAGCACCATGATCCAAGAGTATTTACCCGCCAATGAGCAGGAACAATGGGTGGGGTACACGCCACAAACGCCCGAAAGTCAGGCATTGAGTTGGGACGAGCGGAACCAGACGTACATGGCCCGGTGTGCGGCGCCGAGCGGGAATACGGGGCCCGATACCCTGGCCCTCCCGCCAACCCATGCCCTTGAGCATTCTGCAGGCGCGCATCCGATTGGAAGAAGTGAGTGGACCGAGACGTCAGGGCGAGCGAGCAGCCGCGTGCCGCAACGTGGTGCTGAGTAAGAAGATGCCGCCAACGCACTTGGCCCCAATATTCTCCTTGGTTGGTTGAATTAGATTTTGAAGGTAGGCCATGGCTTTTGAGTCGTGCGTGAGCAGCTTGCTGCGCTTGCTGCGGGGCCCGGCATCGGCTGCGGGATCGGCAAATGCCCCGGTGGTCCGTACTTGCTTTGGGGCGATACCGAAATCCTCCATGTCCTCCTCGTCCATAAAGTCGGTGATGCTTTGGGCGGGCGCACGACCCGAGCCACTGGGTGCAGCGGCATGGCGCCCAGGCTGTTCTTGCTGACGTTGGCGCGATGATGTGAAAGAGGAAGGCGCCCAGCCCTCCGCGGTGCCAACGGTATTGTAGTAGCCGGCGCTAAACCCTCCAGTGAATGCGCCATGAAAGCGACGCCGGCCCTGCTTGTCGGTGACAATTTGGTCGTGGGCTGCCACCTGTCATCGGCCCGACACATGATTATGAGAACTGTGTCAAGCAGAGGTGAGCTGCTCTTGGACCAGCGGGAGGTCCAGAGCACGGGCCCAGAGTGTCTTGGGAATACGTACGCGTTTCTTGAGGGGCTCATCTTCCTCATCAATCTCAATGGGCGTGCCAAAGAAGCAGTAAGTTCCATCTTCACGCATGGTGTCGATCCACTCAATAACGCTCCCTGAATGCTACCCACTGTGTACACTGCTGCTGCTGCTCAGCACCATGCCCAAGTTCGGTCGAGACCGCCAAGACACGACAGACGATCGAGTGCCCGAGCCGAAAAAAAAATAAAAAAAAAATAAAAAACGATCATCATCGACGTCCAGCAAAAGTCTGACATATGAATATCTCTTCGAGTCTGCACCAAGACTACCAGTCTCTCCCGCACCCCAGCCCGACTCACATGGTGTTTGTCCCCACTTGCGAAAAAGATACCCACGTGTATTGTGGAACGTGTTATACGCGACGTGTCTTCCTCCCTCTTTCAACATTAGCCCATTTCCTTGAAGACTCTTTATCGCTTCAGACCGCAGCCATGGCCCCCCGTGAGCGTACCTACATCATGATCAAGCCCGATGGCGTTCAGCGCGGTCTGGTCGGCGAGATTGTCGCCCGCTTCGAGAAGAAGGGCTTCAAGCTCTGCGCTCTCAAGCTGAAGCAGGCCACCGAGGAGCTCCTCGAGCAGCACTACGCTGACCTCAAGGGCAAGAAGTTCTTCCCTGGACTCGTCTCGTACATGGCCTCGGGCCCCGTTGTCTGCATGGTCTGGGAGGGCACCAACGTCGTCAAGTCTGGCCGCAAGCTCCTCGGCGAGACCCGCCCCGATGACTCTCTGCCCGGCACCATCCGTGGTGACTTCTGCATTGAGGTTGGCCGGTAAGACATCGGTTCCTGACTTTTTTTTTTTTTCCGGGTTTGGTGTTCCATTACCACGGCTCGTTCGTTGTGCGGGGGGGCGGGGCTTTACTCTTTGATGATACCTTACAAGCGCAATCTCAATCTGGCATCATTTCATACTTCTCATTGTCATTTCTGTTTTGCCTGCTTTGTCTGTGACAGCAACATCTGCCACGGCAGCGACTCCGTCGAGTCAGCCGAGAAGGAGATTGCCCTCTGGTTCGGTGAGGGTGAGGTCGCCGAGTGGACTCAGGTCACCGAGTCCTGGATCTACGAGTAAGCACTAGGGTTTCGACCATGTGTTTTTTTGCAATCCAAACCTAGGGGCTACTTTTGCCCTACATTACCCCTACTTTTGTTTCCCTGTTGAGATGGCCCGATCGCTGTCTTGATTGTAAATTCATCGAGCCTGCCAACGTACGCCTGCCTGTTTGAGCCCGGCTGTGTGATGGGGGTACCAGATGATGAAGGCCTGATGCCTTGCTGTGACAGCTTTGGCTAAATTGATTTTATCCCAACCCACCCGATTTCGCATCGTACCGTCATCAGGCAGGCATTTCATGTAAAATATTATTAAAACAGCCAGCACACACATTGGTCGTCCGACTCGTTGTACCCGCGTCAACGCCTCGTGCGTTTGCAACACGCGCAGCGTGCAAAAGGGGGCGGGACCTTGCAGAGGCCGACATGCTCGTGTGGTCTCAGGCCAGATGGTGCTCAGCCAGGGTGCAGAGAGTGACCCCGAGCATGATGAGGGCAACCCCGAGAACTTGCAGGGGTTGAAGCGATGCCTCGCCGAGCCAGTGGCCCACCACGCCCGTCACACCAAACGTTAGGCTGTTGGTCAGAGGAGCTGCCACAGACAAAGGCAGATGGCGAAGTCCCGCTGCAAAAAACACCGAGCCGCATTGGTTGATTCCGATCGGCACCTGAACCCATCCGCCCGACATGAGTACCCAACATGAGTACCACTGTCCCTGCTGATGCAAGCGAGCCCCAACCCCCCGCATATACACACGATCGCTCCTCGCTCTCGTACACCCACCAAGCACCTACCAGGGTGCGCCAATTGCCAAAGGTGTTTCGCAGGGTATTCCAGACGCCAGCCGCGCGGGTGTGCTGCGAATGATCTTCGATAAACGCCAATCCATTGAGCTGTGAAACCGGCCGTGCCCTCCACCTACCAGTGACCAAGATCGAGCATACCTTGCGCCCCACGCTTGATGAGCGGGTTGGTCCCGCCCCAGCACAACGCCGCCACCATCACACAGAGGTACCCGAACATGACGTCGGACCAGAGAGAGAGGATTTGAGGCGAATCTGACACCAGTCTTCAAGTCTTCGGGAAGACTGGAAGCTTGCTTGACGCGATGTTGATGCATGCATGCATGTAACATTTGGTGGATGCGGCGGACAGGAGAGATCGATTGTTTTATTGCTCTCTTTATCGCTGTGAGCACAAAGAGCACACACTCGCCTGCTTAAGGTCAACGTGGTGGGGGCGGGGAGAGCACTAGTTGTTGTGGATCTTGAGGGCACTTCACACCTGCGTCGATGATTGCGGGTTTTCATTTTCGTTTCCCTTTTGCTCGAGTCTGATGAGAGGGGCCAAGTGGCGGTGTTCCTCCCATCCTCTGTTTAGGCCGTGTTTCTTCAGTTGAGCCAGCCACCCTTATTCGAACGTCGGGCCCCTGAGCGACCCTGGCGTACACCCCCTTTGTTTCCACTCGAGCACTCTGGTCAACGCATTTGCGCACGCCCCCATCCTGTATCGCTGAATGCCGTGCTGATCCTGCACCGCTGAATTCCATCAGCACGGTTATCGACGAGCCCAGGCAGACCACCATTCAAATGCGTCGAGTCGCTTGGCGTGGTGCTGGGAGCCCCTGGCTCGATCTATCGCCCATCCTCGCCCTGACCCTCTTGGTGCTGCCTTTTGGCGCGACCGAGGACTTTATTGACCAAAGCCAGACGGCCACGACCACCACGTATTTGGTACGCTAGCTTCGGATGCTTCTTAACCTTCTGATCGATCGTGTGGCTCCCTTGGTTTAGATCGCTAAATGCCTGCTTACCCTTACCCACGGACCGGTGCTGCCTGATCCACCACTAGCTGCCTCTGGCCGGGGTGTGGCAGAGCTTTGCGCCTGCACGCAACGGGACTCTAACTCAGATTGCCCTCAAACTCGGCCCCGATCACAGCCTTGGAGGCTGCTATGAGCTCAACGCACGCTTGGCCATTTACGCGGGCGCGGGTCGTTCGGCCTTTCCCTATTTTGATGACGACAACCTTCTGCACGAGCAAATTGTCCAGCAGGCTTGCGATTGCACCGGCCACGATGTATGTTGCCTTTTCCGAATATGCTGCCGTGCCTTTTGGTCTGGTTCGAGCTCGCAACCAAGCCGGGTTGCCCGACGCCCTTGCTGCCCTTACGCTTTAAGCTTTCTCGTTCACGCTATAGTGTATCGAATGGCGTACCTGGAGCCTTGATGTTCCTGTGCTGGTGGAGGTGCGATCACGACCTGCCCCGCATCACCAAACCTTTGCTTGCAAAAAAAAAAAAAAAAGCCTGGTTAGTTATCCTCACACTCACGCTGCTCACACCGTAGGCTGACACCACATACGCTATTTCCTTGGCTCTAACGGAACACCTCGTCAAGCAAAAGCGCCACCGCATTGGTCTGATGGTCGCCGACGCCTACACTCGTGGTAGCAACAACTTTGCCGCCGCCGGCTACGATTATGCCTTTCGCACATATTTGCGTGAAGCTCCGGTGGAGGACAGCGAGTACCTGCAGCCCCACATCCCGTCGGCCACGCATGCTGACAAAAAGGGCCACTCTTCTACTGCAACTAGCCTCAGTTCATCCTGGTCCTGGGCGCTGGGTGTGGGATCGGGCTTCCTTGTCTTGGTGCTCGTGCTCTTGGCGTTTGTGGCCCGCCGCCGGAGCACCCGTAGCAAAACTCACACCCTCAATGACCCCACCACCATCAATGAGAAGGAACGGGAATGGTTTTCCACAGACGATGCCATCACAGAGTGGCGTCGCCGCTTTGGCTTGGCCGCTACAACGCGCTCGAGCACCGCCTGGGCTGCCGAGGACTTGTCATGCCTCAATGCCGCACAGCTCGATGATGATCCTCAACAAAGCACCGAGCTGGAGCTGTTGGACGACGCTTTCGACGAACCCACACAAATCGTCATGACCACCGGGACCCGTGCACCCCGCGTGGGCCAAGCATGGACTTTAGAGCACTTTCCACGACTTGATGTGGTCGAGATTGACGACATCGAGCTGGCCCTTGTACCTACTAGTCAAGAAGCGGACGAGCACTGTCCTCCCGCCTTTGAGGAACCTGCACACGCCACGGTCGCCGGCCTTCCGTCTGACTCGGCCAGTGTTTAAAGCGTGCAGACAAAGAGTGTCCGCGCGTTTGCCCAAATGTGCTTCACTATCTTATTTTGATAATGTTTTGTAAAGATGCTTCCTGAGTTGTACCCTGATTTATTTTTCTTTCACTGCGGCATTGTGGCGCCAGGCCGTGTGCTTGGACCAACCCCAGGTCGGACTTGGGACAAAACGCCACCTCTTTGCCGAGCGCGTGCTCTCCTTGTTTTGCCGCAATGTCTATAATTCTTTTTCTTTCCGTTTTTTAGTATCCGATTTCCCGTGTACCTTTCTGACGCTCGGGACCTATCACATGATGCTTACGTGCCAATGCGCCTCAAGCCCAGCCTGCCCTTTGGTTGTTCGGCCCTATTCATCTTGTTGTGCTGCAAGTCAATCAATCAACAGATCAATCAACCCCATCGCGTCTCAATGATTGGCATAGTCAGCATGACTGAGCGCCATCCACCTCCAGTGTGCACGCTGTCAGTCGATTTTGATAAAGAGCATCGAAGCACTCAACCATAAAATCAGCTCACCATAGCAAACCAAAAGGAGGGCACCTCGCTGAGGTGGCGGCATGATGAATGACATTTTTGTGGACAATCAGTATACACCACGGCACGTGGCATTGCGCAGCACTGCCATCACCACGTGAAAAAAAGAAAACAATAACTGCCTCCCTCAACACAAACACATTACACACATACACTACATTCGGAAAGCAAACATGAGACGGAAGAGAAAGGCAGGCAAGAAGGCAACCGTGATTCGGAACCTGGTGCGCCGACTTCCGCCACTCCTGCCGGCCATGCCTCAGACCACACCTTGATCAATCTTGGGCGGTTCCAGGTGCGAGCTGCTGGAAATGGACGACACGACGTCCCGCCTTGTGCTGTCCATGCGCAAGGGCCTTGGCGTGATCCTCTTGGAAGCTCACGTAGCCGTTAGCCACAAAGGTGCGCAGGTAGCTCACGATGGGTGCGGATAGATCATCGTAAAAGGCCATGACTCGTATCAACAGATACCGCGAATCGAGGGCCTCTGTGCCATTGACAAGCTGCCACTGCAAAATCTGGTATTTCTCCAGCCAAGTAAAGGAAATATGCAGGGTCGAGCCGTTGCGGTGGGGCTCCACGTATTCCATACTAGCGTCACCGCCCGCGTAAACATGGACCCGCAGCTCCTGCGTTGGAGTCGCATACACGTTACTTATTGAATCATCACCGAGGAAAATGATGGTGGCGGGTGGCACATAAAGTTTGACCTCGTCCACTTGAATCGACACGGGATGTGAACCCGTCGCCAAGGTGGTGGTCGTATTGAAGACAAACCACCGGGGACTGGACGGTGGGAGATACGATGTCGCAAGCCCATTCTCAGAGAGCGCAGGTACAACAAGCACGCGGCCCCAGAACCACTGGTTTGTGTCTGCAAACAGGCACGAGGTGCTGCCCTGGCAGGAGGTGACGATGGTGCGCACGGGGGCATGGTCGCCCTGCGTGAAGGCGTAGTAGGTGGAGTACATGTATGGGAGCCACTGATAGCGCAGACGGACTGCGGCTTGAAGCAGCCCGTCCGAGTTCTGGGGCAATGGCCACTGGGTGGGGTCGCCAACGGTCAGTTGAACTCGCATCAGAGGAAAGAAGACGCTGGCTTGGTAGAAGCGCACCAGCAGGGTCGAATCCACATTGACATCGTCGCCGAGCATGGCTGGTGCCACCATGGGCTGCCCGGCGGTGACAAGGTTAAGCATCATGACGACAACGCGCTGCAGGCCATCCCAGGTTGAGGGCACGTCCCAGCCGGTGGTGGCGTACCCAACTTGCTCCAAGCCGGGCACAAAAGTAGAAGTGAGGCCCAGGGTGAGCGCCGGGCTACTGAGAGCGGCACGCTGTTGGACGGCCTCAAGCAGTGAATAAGTATAGTTGCTGCTAGGGTCCGGGCCCAGGTTCCAGAAGCCGCTGACGCCCGTGCCGTCATAAGCTTGCATCCAATCATGGAACTGCGTTTGGCAGGCGCCCGTGTCCAGAACCAAAGCTCGCGAGTCGCCAGCCACACAACCGAGATCGCGAGCCTTGGCGAGGTCGCTGGCATTGATGAGGCGCGGCCAGCGCTGTCCTCCGAAGAAGACGTGCTGCTGAGCAAAATAGTCCAGGTCGATGGAGAAATTGCTGACAAAGTAGCCGGCATTAAAGCCAAAGTCGGGACTGTTGGTGCCATTGAGACCAACCGAGCTATCGGATTGCGCCGCGTACCACTGATAGTTGGCGAAGAAGCCGTCCAGCGGCACACCCGCCGAGCGCATATCGCGCACGACGGCAAAGGCACTGCCCCCCGCGCTAAATTCACCGGATTGTGTGAGCAGCAGGCCAAAGGCGGGCAGAGGAGGAAGGACTGGTGGACCAATAAGGCGATAGAGGCCTCGCATATGATCGTCCAAGTCCGCTGCCGCCCGTAGATAGATGTCAAAGCGCAGGGCAGGGGCCGAGGCGGAAAGCAGGCCCGAGTCTGGGGAGACCAGCCAGGAGAGAGGCAGGCTGTTGGGGCTGTCACCCTTTGAACCGCTCTGAGTAATAAGAAAAACACTGTAGCCCTGCGAATGCCAGAAGCTAGGCAAGTCGGCACTGTTGGTGGCAGCGCGAACGAGACCGGCGGAGGCAGTGAGGCTGGTGCTCTCTTCATAGGCTGGCAGCCGAGAGCCGTAGATGGCACCTCGGCTCGGGCCAAGATACACGACAGTGGAGGTGTCGCTGATCTGGAAAAGGTTGTTTGAGCTGAGCAGGCGCACGTTGTCGGCCGTGGAGAGGGTCCAGTTCATCGTGTCAAGATTGACAGTGAGGGTGGTCGAGCCGGTACTCACGCTGAGGCGATCCTCGTTGCATTCCTTGGCCAGCGGAAAGCTCGGTTTGCCGATGACAAAGGGATTGCTGATCGCCTCAAAGCTTGGAGTTGGGTTATCACGACTACCAATGCCCATGCGCACCCAATCTGAGGGGGCTCCCGTCAGCGTGACGACGGTGTCGGAAGCGGCCAGGCCCACTCCGGCCGGGTTGTTGCAGAACATCTCCTGGCACACGGCCGGGCCAACGAGGAGCAAGAGGGCCAGGCACAGAGGACCTGCGGCCGAGGAGGCGCGCAAACGGGCGCCTCCTGCCACCTGTACCATCGCTGCACGAGAGGGCCAAGCCGGCATGTGTGTGGGCGCCTGGGCGTCAGCAATCCCTCCAGAGACCCGCTTTGGCTGCTGCGAGCGCTGCGGTAGGTCAAGATAAGATAATATTATAGTACACTGCTGCACTTGTTGATTGAAACAAACGCTGACCAAACACACCCGCCTTTGACAGGCCGGTGTCTTATAGCAGCTCTGTGCCAAACAGGCACCTCCTCCCCACACCCTTCCAAAAGGCTCCCGGAAGCCAACTCGCCGTCAACTGCCAGCTGCCTTAAAAAAAAAAAAAAAAAAAAAAAAAATCAGCGCACAACGAGTTACACAAAACGCGAGAAATCAACACACACAAAATAAGAGGGGTCATCAACGTCCTTCTCACATAAATAAGATTAGAGGGGTTTAGTCAGATAGCACCAGTTGAGTTCGAGAAGGTGCTGGAAATGGAGTTGTCTGTTGTCAGCACGCTGTTCGGATGTCAGCATGTCGACGTCTGTGCGCGCAAACGCATTTCACCCAACAGCCACCTGAGGTGCCGTGCCAGTCATGATGATGGGGCGACGGGCTCGGGTGAGGAGATAAGACACACAGTGTTCATTACCTGACGTGAAAAAAACAGTGCGTTTGTTAACTTTGCCAGCCAGTTGGCAATAATCGCTGCTGGTTGAGCCAGCAAGTTGAAGCATCGACTCTGCTTTGAAGGGCAACCGGCCCAGCCCTCAACCGTGCACCATGGATGCCGTGGCCACTCAGACCGTGACACACCACATGCCGGTATGTAGACCCATTGATGACTTATATGCTGCGCCTGTGATTTGCCTTCTTCGTTCTTTTTTTTTTTCTCTTCCTTTTTTTTTCTCTTTTTTTTTGTGCCTCTGTTGCGTCTCCCTCCCAACCCGCGGTCGTGTGCCTGTCATCCGCTGATCGAGACGCGGGCGGGCTGTGGTCGGCGACATGCCCATGTAGGATGACAAGGGGAACGGCTCCCTCATGCTGTGGTCGCGACCCCGCGCCAACAAGATGGATCTGTTGCCCGGTCACGTGCAACTACCTAGCGGTGCCTATCTGTCCGAAAGCGGTGATCTGGACCCCAATCTTCCCCGCTTGCGCCTTGCTGAGGTTGAGCAGGACATGACCCACGCTCTGGAAGGTTCGTACTTCCTGCACGCAAATCAATCTGCACAGGTCCAGCTTTTGCTTGACGTGGCCCCTCGCCTCATGTTTTGGAATGCCACCCTTGTTGACGCTCCTCCTGCTTTGTGCCTGTGACGATAGGTCTGGTCCAGCAAGGCTTTCAGGATGCTGATTGGATTGACGCCTTTGTGCAAGAAAACCGACCTTCTGCCCCCACACGTGGCGGCCTTTCCCTGGCGCACGAAATGCTGTCGCAAATCTTGGCCTCGGATGAACCCATCGACCTCATGGGCACCAGCGGCGCTTTGCGCAAGCTCCTCACCATGCCCCTATCCGATCGCTTTGCCAGCGTGCTGGTCCATCGCATTGGCAATACGCTCCTTATTGACGATGCCGCCCCCCTACTTGAAAACAATCACTCATCGGCAGATATCGGTTCAACTAGCCCCGACCCTGCCTCGAGCTCTCAAACAGATTCCACTCCACCCAAGCCCGGCAATGCCTCTTCATCAGCAGCTCAGGGCTTTGCACAACTGCTGCGCCGCTTGCTCACGCAGCAGTCACATGCACCGCCCAAAGCTGGCTCTGGTCCCCAGGCCCTCACACATGAGCCCCAACCCAACCTCAACACTTGCAGTGATGAGGCACTGCGCCATTTCTTTGAGCGACTCCTGCATGCCTCTGCTCAATTACTGGATTCACGGAGCCCCCCAAATTCGCGCCCAGCCCTGCCGCCCTCATATGCACAAGCGGTGACCAAGGGTGCGCTTCCCCCTCTGCCCTCTCAAGAGGAGATGGGCATTGCTGCTGCTGTGGGTGCCTCGCCTTCTCTGCCTTCAGAAGGTGTCTCATCTTCGACCTCTGGGCCGACAGGCCCAGCCAACTCCACCGGCGAATTGTTGCATGCAGCCCAAATTCTTGGGGCCTTTGACCCAGCCGCAGCTCGAGATGCCTTTGTGTGGCAGCACCGCAGTCAGCGTTGGACTTTTAGCAACTTGCGTGCCATGGTTGAGTCGGACCTCACCATTTTTGGAGACCAACAGCACCCAGCCATCAGCCTGCAATTTCGGCCCGACTCACAACCCATCAACGTATTGACGGGCGTTGATCTCTGGCTTGACAATCTCATGTGCAACGTTCCAGAGGTTCTGATGTGCTACTATGTGGAAGGCGTGGTGAAGAGCTTTGAAACCTTGCGCTCATCCGACCTGCCCGAGCGCTTTGAGTTTGACCCAAACACCGTTTGTGACCTCTCCAATAGCATTGTACGGTTCTTGCAGGACCAGTGTACACACGAAGGCCACACCTACTGGCTCATGCGTGATTCGGGCGAGGAGGTTGTGCGTCTCTTTGATCTCACCTCCCTGCTTGAAAGCCAGCGACTTCATTCCAACGATGATTACAACGACCTGGCCAACCCCTACGCCCACTCGGTCGCCTTGCTGCTGTACCGCATTGCCTCGCGTATGCTGCAGGCGTCAGAACCTGATTTTGATGGCGCCACCGTGCGTCGCCTCCTGCTCAATGCCAGCCGCCTTCTCGATAGTCAGCGCTTTCCCCACCTGGCCGCAACCATCCACTTCCTGCTCACGGGCGTTGATGCAGCTGAACGCGGTGGCAAGACGCCCCCCGGCGGGGCGAGCAAGCACAAGACCAGTCCTCGCAAGAATACCGAACAACACAGCAAGCCCAGCAAGACCGTCAAAGGTGGACCCAGGAGCACAGACAGCAACGGACTGAGTGGCACCCCGAGTGCTGGACATGCACAGCACGCACCGACTCACAAGAGCAGCGGCACGGGTAGGAAGCGCACGGGCTTTGACGAACCTGCTGCCGCATCCCACCATTCGCAGGGTGGTGAGCCTGATGATCGGCCCGCGAGTGGTCGCGATGGCCCAACACCGTTACCGGCGGATGTGCACCAACAGCTGGACATGTCTCTATCTTATCTCGCTGAAGGCTTGTCCTTTTTGGCCACTCGCCGCTCGGACAGCAGCTGCGCACAGCTCTTCCCAGCCATGCTTTCTCGAGCCGCGACGCTGTTTTATCGACGAGGCGTCCTCTTTCAACAGCGCGCAGCCTTGGGTGAGGCCCTACGATCGTGTCTCTTTGCGCTGGCCTGTTCGACCACTGTGAAGCACCTGGTGGCCACGGAAGCCACTCGCGCACGCTCATCTCCGAGCACGGACACCGGCTCGAGTGGGTCCAAGGACGTCAAATCCGCAGGCGGTGGCCCCAAGGCAACGCTTGACCCAACATCGTTGCAGGTCGCACTACCCGGACGTGTGGGTCTTGTTCTGTACTGCGAATCAGACGTGCGCTCCGATGTCCTGCGTCTCCTCGGTGACGTCCTGGTCCAGGCGGCCTCTGAAGGTTCGGCTTCAAGATCCGCACTAGCCGCATGCTTGGGCGAGGTGCCGGCAGATGAGGCACGCATACTGTTGTCTTGTGATCCCGGTGTGGACAACGTGGATGGTGACGCGGTGGATAGCTGGGTCGCAACCTGGCGGGCTGCATGCAGCGCTCCAACGCACGTGGTGCTGCCCCTGCGCATTGATCTTGCGCTCGACTGGCCGCTGCCCACGGCACCGGTGGCACTGACGGAAATGGCCGTGTCCGTGTACAACCAGCTGATCAACGAGGTGCAGCCAGGTGATGACCGCTTATCGGCACAGCGGCGGCAGGCCAACGCCTTGAACGTGGCTGGCAGTGTCTTGATTAGCGCCATGTCAGAACAGCTCCAGGCTCAGGATGAGGGGAGTACGGCAACTGCAGCCAGCGTGGCTCATGGCACGTGGGATAGCATGTGGAAGCAAAGCTACTCCCTGCTGCTGCGCTCGGCGCAGCAGTTTGAGGCATGTGGTGACGTCATCAATCTAGCCCTGGTGCTCTGCAACCTGGCCAAGCTGAATCGGTTGGCGTACGCTTGGCTCACGCTCGGGGATGACCACGCTGAGGGGACGCGGACAAAGCAGCGGCATCATCACGATCGGGCCGTGCAAGAGTACGAGCGTGCCCGAGCTGTTTTGGGCACGCGTGCCACTCACCCAGAAATTTACGACATGGTCCAGATGGAGTTGGCCAGCGCCAGCCTGGCCTTTGCAACCTTGCTGCAGGATGATGACACGCGGGATCGCGGGACCCAGTTTGAGACGGACGTGGATGATTTACTGCAAAAGGCGCGCAAACTCTTCTATCATGAACTGCAGACGCTGCAACAGTCACCACAGGTAGAAGATGAGCAATTCTGTGCGCGTCGACTGCGAGCCTTGGCCAAGCTGGCGGACGTGCACAATCGCTTGGGTCTGTTGCACGGCCGAGCCGTCAGCGAAGGGCGCGACAACGAGCGAAACAACGCGTACCAGCTGATGGTCAAACACTTGAGCCAAGCGCGCGAATACTATCTTCTCTCCACCATGCCGCTTGGTGTGGCGTTGCAGCTGCACTGGGTGGTAGCTACGGCAGCCGTCCGTGTCCAGCCCTGTGCATGGCGGGATGGACTGGGCGCCCTACTCGCGTTGATTGAGGTGCTGGAGCAAATGGTCCAGGATCCGCAGGCTGCCAGCGAGCTGGGCAATGGGCCCGAGGCGCTTGCGAATGCCATGTGCGATCTGCTGCGCAGCGCCATCCAGCAGGTGGGGCGCGGCAAGGGAAAGCACTCCGAGGGCCTCAAGGCGGCTTACCGTGCGGCCTTGCAGCATAGCCCAACCGTCAAAACGCCTTCAGTGCAAGCCGCGCAGGAACTCATGGTCATGTTTCAAACCGTTCAAAAAGCCCTCCCGCTGCGCCTCAAGTCTCCGTTGGCTACGACAGCCGGGCGGAAGAATTAGAAGTAGACTGACCGCCTCACCTGACAGCTGCCGGTTCCTATGGGCATGTTTGTCTGACAAATTGACAGCGTCTTGCATTTTGGCCAAACCAAATCACGTTCATGCGGCGTGTCCCATTCACTAAGCCCCGCACAAGCAGCACACTCAAAAATAGATGTGCTACCAAATGTAGCCGATCCCGCCCCTTGGGTGCCAACAGGACCAAGAATAGGGCAACAAACGGCGGCCGGCCGGCGGGCGTGCCCTGATGATTGCATCTCAAATCCACACATTCACGTCCTCGCACCTGTTCGGAGAGGGTTTTGGGCAGATATCAAGTCTTAGGTGTCACAGTCAGCACCGGTGGTTCAGCTAGTCACGTTTCCAACGCAACCAAGGATGTTCTTTTGATCCTCCTGTTGGCTCTCTCTCTCTCTCTCTCTCTCTCTCGCTCAGAAGTTTGAGAGTTGCTGACAAGTCCCTCTCTCTGAAGTACATTGCAGCCAGGCTTGATATTTTCAATTCGGGGCAGCGGTACGTTCTTCTCTCTGCCTCGTCCTGCGCGCGCGCGCGGACTTGTGCGTCAGTGTCGTGTCTGTGTCTGTGTCTGCCACTGAGCCTTCTCAATGTCGGGTGACCCCACTGCCAGCACCATGATCTGAATTCTCTTCACACTTGCGCCTCCGTTTGTTGCGTGTCTTGAACAATACATGCAACGCGTTGACCACACCTCCTCATCAATTTCCTTGCTGGTCTCACTTCGCACAGCACACGCCTCGAAGACCTGAGAAGACGAGGAGGAGGAGGAGCTCAGCTCTGTTAACACGACACGTTCCTCTCATTTGGGCGGGACCTGGTTTAGTTCCATTCGCTTTGCCAAGGCAATATTTGAGGCACTACCAGGCGCTGTCCTTGACAAAACACCGGATCCAGCCCGACAGGGCCTGGCTGAATTTGTTCTTCTTTTCGTGAAGACACGTCCCTCCCCGACAGCTTACCGCTTCTTCGCGCTCATTGCGGACAGGTGAGGCCGTGTGGACTTTTGCCGCAGGGTCTCAAACACAAGCTGCTCTGTCATTGATCCAAGGCCTCGGTCGGCTCAAGCGACCCGTGCCACCTACACCACCTCAACCATAGCATGGCCGAGGAACAGAAGAAGCGGCCTTTCCGCCCAGCCACCATTTCCAGCGGCACAGTACGCTCAATGCCCTGTCATCTGTCCCTTGCCCAAACAACAAACGACACATTGCTCATCAGATGCCTGCCTATCCGATCTTATTCCACTCTACTTGTCCAGCCCCTGCGCCACCGCGACCAGTTGATTGACAAGGCCACGCGTGAGCGTTTTGAGCAACTCGACCTTGAGACCCTCCTGGCTGAGTTTAAGCGCGTTGCCGCAGAAGAGGTTAGCCAACCATGTTTCCTGTTCACGCGACCACAATGTGTTTGTGCTGGCCTCTCTGCCACAGCCCGCTCACGCCCGCTGGCGTGCGATACCGCTTTAGTCTCAGCGCTCCTTTGAGGAGGCGCCGCCAACGGAGGATGATGGTGCGTCACAATCTGTCTGGACACGCAGGGAACAGAACGGCTCACTCTTTATCGACCCCTTTGGCCAACCAATGCCATACCCAGCATTAATACGATGCTGGCTTGGCTTGTTGATTTGCGTGTGCCACAACAATAATGTGATTCACCCTGACCTTCCTCGGCATTTTTTATTTTTTTTTTGTATGTGTGTGTGTGTGTGTGCGTGCCATGCAGTGATTGAGGAGCAAAAGGAATGGCTCAACTCGACTGGATTTGAAACACTAGCTCAGCAGTTTCAGGGCGGCAAGGCCATCACAGGTGTGTTTCTGCCCTGTGTTCATGACCCTTTGCTGGATCGACGTCTGATCAAATGCCACACCATTACCGACCTCGCATCCCCATCCTTGCAGAGGATGATGTGCAGTTGGCCACGGCTGGCTTCACTGCTAGCCAGCGCCGCGCCGTTGTCAACAGGGCCAAAGCTCTCAACTCGTGCGTTTCTTCCCCGCCGTGCATGATTCAAGCAGGCCCACACCTATTCATCGTTTCCTCCTTGTGCCTAGAACTTTGACGAAGCGGGGTCAAAAACTCCGGCCGTCAGCTCAATCCGTCTTTGGAGAAAGCACCGCTGCGCAAGATGCCTCGGTGAGTAACGCGTTTCTAAACTGCAACCCGACTCACTCTTCAGCCTGTTGATTCCGGCCTATCCCCTCCGACCCCAAACAAACACACACTTACCCATCAATCTCTCATAGGATACTGAAATTGGGCGCTTCATCGAGCGTGCCCAGTCCAGCCCCACTCACTTTGATGATTTGAGTGCCGATGACCAGGCACAGGTGCGTGAGCGTTGTTGGGCCGTTTTCTGCTGCATGCACGCCTTACACGTAGCCGCGTGCGTGGCTGTACTACTACTCACAGCGGCGGATGCTCTGCTGGTGCAGCTCAAACGCTTGACATTGATTGAGGCCACGGCTCTCTTTGAAAACAAGGGTGTTCCTTCTTCCCTTTTAAGCAAGCGCAAACGTAAACGCGCCAAAGCTAGTATGTCTCGCGCCGTTGCCATGCCCTCGATGCCCACGCATCGCCTCCCCTGCATGTGTCGTTGCAACACTGCCCTCACACATGTTGGTACTGGTATCGGGCCACGTCTCTTCGTAGCGGGTCATGTATTTGGTGGCACCATCACGACTATGGTGGAGCATGATGTGCGCAATCATCCGGCCGCCATGGCCTCAAACCGCGTCCCGATCTTCTTTCAGCGAGCCATTGCCTTCTTGCAGCAGTTTTGTGAGTACCCATGCCACGACACAACGACCTGCGTTGGCCGACCACAGGCACAAGCGACACCAGCTGATCCAATGTTGTTTCGGCTCACCCCGCGCATTCTCACGTGTCCCCCCCATGGCGATCAAATCACCGGTGCAGTGGATGAGGAGGGCCTGTTTCGCAAAGCTGGCTCTGCTGCACGCATCAAAAAGCTGCGCGAAGCCATTGAGAAGAGCTGGGGAGACGTCAATTTGGAAGCTATGGACTGCCGGCCCCACGATGTGGCGGCGGCCCTCAAGCAGTTTTTGCGGTTTGTACCGCAGTCCCACCTTGTGGCCTGCACCACACCATAGGCTCATGATCTTCATCGGCGCATTTCCAACGGTTACAGGGAAACCTCGGACCCCTTACTGACCGATGAACTCATCGAGTCATTCTCAGAAACACAAAAGCTCGGTGATGATCAGCTGTACGGTCTTCAGCTGCTCGTCATGCTCCTTCCCAAGGTGGGTCAGAGCCCATGTGTTGATGCCTTGCCTTTTCGTAACAATGTTTTCAGTGTGTGCATTGAAAAAGAGGAGGAGGGGAGAAGGCGTATGTGGTGCAGTATCTCGGGCTGTGTCGTCTGATGAATGGCCATGGCTTTATGCTCACGTACTTGTTGAATATGCGGAATCACAGGAACATTCAGATTGCTTGCAGCAGTTGCTGGGGTTTCTGCACGAAGTTGCACAAAGTGCAGGGGTCAACAAAATGAACATTGCCAATCTTGCCGGTGCGTTTTCCAACTCAACCTGCCGTCTACTCGGTCGTGTACCAGCATGGAAACTCACAGCACGATTTGCTCTTGGCACGGGGGATTGCATGTGTAGTGGTGTTTGCACCCACGCTCTTCTTCATTCGGGGTAGCAAGGGGCAGCAAATGCTCAAGGAGGTTGAACTTCAAGTCACCACAGCATCAACTCTCAAGTTGATGGTTGAACGCTACCAAGAGCTGTGGCAAGTGCCGGCCAAGCTCATGGCCCAAATGCGTTACGTCAATGAAAGCCGGCGGGCCGGCTTGAAAACTTCAAACGCCAAGGAACTGAAGAGGCTGCTAAGTGATAAAAAGCTGATGGTGCCAGCCAAACCGGCATCGGGGCATGATGGAACCGTGCTGTGGGTGGCCGACTCCAAGGCTGTTCCCCCTGTGCGCGCCATCACCACCGTTATTGCAAACACCGGAGAAGCGTTCCCAAACGTGCAAATCTGCGACGATACCACTACGGCCGACCTTTTGAAGGTAGGATTTTGTTTGGCTTCTTTTCTCTTCTCCCTTCGTCTCAGGGGTCAAACTTTTGCCGCCCGAGTATTTGCGTGTGCGTGTTCTGGGCCTTTCTCACGCGTTCGAAATGACTTTTGCATTCACAGGCGACCCACGCTCCCCCTGGCTGCTTTCTCTATGAGACTGGGGGCAACCTGAATCGCCGCCGACTACAACCCCAGCAACTTATTCTGCCAGTACTCAAAGTGAACCCCTCAGCCTCTCTCATGTCCATGTCATGAGGCACGAAAGTGAGACTCGAGGAAAAGCGTTTGTTTAGCCAACTCAGATATGATAGCTGTTCGTGTCATTCTGTGTGTGCGCACAATGTCCAATGTGTGTTTCTGTTCATGCTTGCTTTGGGACCCTTTTTTTCACTTTGTTTTTTCCTTTTTGTGGGAGCGCGAATATTTCCTTTTTTGGTTTATTCTGGCTATTTTTCTCTGGGTCCCATTCTGCCTGCAGCAAGGCCTAGGGCATGTGTTTGGTCGAGGGCCACGCATGCCCATCCTTGTCCACCCTAATCCTTGCGCCAATGCTGAAGTCACCTTTATCCTCCGACTTTTGAAACCTGGTTGTTCTGCTGATATGCTTGCACCTGACCCTTACAGCTGAGCCGTGAGCATATGCTGCGCAAATGGAGTTCAATCGATTGACAAACAGTACGTTCAAGCAATCCACACCTTGTTGCAAGCCATGATGTCCATCAAGCAGCAACGCAAAGGTTGCTTCAAAAGCACGGCTCGACGGCAAAAGAATAGGAGGGGGCGGGGGGATAGCGACAGACAGAAAGAGCTGCTAGCATGACGAGCATGGTCGAGTTGAAACACAAAGGGCCTCTTATAGGGCTTCGGGAAGGGCTTCGAGTGAGCTAAAGAAGCGACCTTCATTGTCACCGCCCCCAAAGGCAAGTGCGCCTGTGGGTAGCTGGGCGAGCGCGTGCCCAGCCCGGGCCGAAACGAACAATTCACGGTCCACTGAATACCATGTCAAAGAGTCCAGATCCAAGACAAAGGCATCGTGCAAGGCCTATCAGACACCAGTGGGGAACAACAGAGATGCCTTGAGATTCAAAATAATGCAAAGACTGGCCGAACAGTATAATCCGCACCTTGTGTCCATCATAGCCGCCATGATATAGAATGGCTCGGCGTCCACGGTACGTGATGAGTGTGGACAACATCCAGCTCCTAGAGACCAACGTCAAACGTAAGCTCACGAGGACCGATGACCCGCTCGCCGACCAGTTGCGACCATCTCCCACATCATAGAATGGGAGGACAAGACATCACAAACCGTGGGGAGGGTGGCTGGCCCTGGGTGCTGACACGAGTAAACTCCATCAAAATGACGTCAAGTTTGTAAAGGTCATTGAATAACTCGGGTGCATCCCAGCCGCCAAAGATGTACAAGTCGTCATCGACCATGGTTGCCGCATGCCTGCACAACAGCGAGAACAAGTTTCCGTCAGATACATGTTTCTCCCCTACCACAAGAGTGGTCATTAACTGGTTGTGTTGTGGATAATCCCTCTGGGACGCAGACGTACCCAGAGCGCGGCGAGGGGACGTCGCCAACTACAACGGGTTCATACCAGTCTCCGTGGGCTGTGAATCGAGCAAGCCACATTGTACAATCAGAAACAATCACGTTGGACGTCGCTTGTCAAGGGCACGCGCTTTCCATGAGCCCCATGAAAAAGAACAAGGCAACTTACTCAAATTGAAGACGTGAACCTTGTTGCTGCAGCCATCTGGAATGGGGTCAGGGCAAGGATAGTTGCCACCAAAAATGTACAAACAGTCATTGTGAAGTGTACAACTGTGATATGAAAGCGCCGGGCCCTTGGCTCCTTGGCTCTGCATATTTGGAGGGGAAAAAGGCAAACAATGACGTTTTAGAGCATCAACAGAGCAGTTCGGCATTGGAACTGCGATCGAATCGCGAGACAATCGGCCGCACCTCGATGACGCTCCAAGATTGGGCTTGAGTATCATAGCGGTGAACCTTGCGCAAGAAACGCTTGAGCTTGGCACCGCCATAGATGATGATGGACTTGTCGGCCTGTGGTGACGCACGCATGCAGATGGTGAGAGATGAGGAGTGCGCCTCTGATTCGTGCGAGCAGGAATGCCAGGGCATATACCTCGCGGTAGACAGCCGTGTGGCCCATGCGATTTTGCGGCATGTCAGGCACGGAGGTGTCGACCACAGCCCAAGCATCGGCCTCTACACTCACAAAGCGGCACGACGTGCACAAGGTAGAGTAGCACGTGTTGAGATGAATGAGTGGCTTGCAGCAAAAAATGCACGGCAAACAACACTCATTTTCTTCGTTCTCAGCGGAGAGATAAATGTCACCATGGCCAAAACCATTGAGATGGTCTAGACGTACTGCTATCATACATCCAACAGTAGTCTTTACACATGGAAAACCCGTCGCCTTGACCGCCAAAGAGCAGCGCGCGATGGCCATCGCCAATCGAGGTGAAAGAGTGTCCCCATCGTCCACTTGGCTGATCTGAAGCAAGACAAGGGCATGATTCACACAATGCAGCGTCAGAACGCAGCGTCAGAACGCAGCGTCAGAGCTCACCGAGACATCTTCTAAGGCGCCCCGGTCGTTCTCGTTGGCGACTAACCTGGCGTGCCCGAGGTGGATCGAGGCGCTCTTGTTGTCTTGGCTACTTTGGCTGGTGTGTCGGTGGCGGTGAGTGCCGTTGAGTTGCGGCGCCTGTATAAAGCAGAAAATCAAAGGGGGCATCAGAACATCGCGGAGATGGAAGAACACCTTGCCCATGACAAAATCATTTTTGAGTGAAGCAGGCCAAGGCTAGTTGACGTCAGGCAGAGTAACCTACGATGCCCGCCGCGCACTGCGACGCCCCGATACGGGGGTGCTGACACTTGTCGCAGCTTCCTCATCAGCTTTGGCGGGAGAAGATGCTTCTTTGCATTGAGTGGGTGGCTTGATGGGATGTGTTGATGTTGCTTGGGCTGGTGGAATCCGGTCCTCCAGAGGCGATGGCTGACTCGGGACAACGGGTGTGGCTTTGACAGTGTCCTGAAAAAGAAGTTGAGAAGATTGCGATCCGCAGGGTGGACTGGAAGTATCTGGCTCCATATCCATCTGAGGCTGGCTCAGGGTCTCGAGGGTAGCCAATGGAGAGGTGATCAACTGTTCCGGCGAAGGGTGTCCCGAGTCAGACAGGTGTAGCTTGGATTTGTTCGACTCTTGCCGAGGTGTCTGTTGGCAAAGCAGGAAGGCAAAGGTCAGAACAGAAGGAACACTATTCGTGCAGAACGGACTTTGCTCCACGTATGTTGGATCCGGGGTGCTTCGGGGGCTAGCAGACCAACCTGGATAACTGCGCTGTCACCTATCATTGCAGGGCGGAAGATCGGACACAGCATGAGTGGCATGGCGTGGTAGGTGCTGAGGAGAGTGTTTGAAAGATTTTCAATATCAGTGCTGGACTGCATGAGGCCGGGGGGATGCACGACTGACCAAAAAGAACCACGAGTTTTGCCAGGCCCTGTTCACGCTCGAGTGCGCGGACGGCCTCTTGCAGTGATGATGAGCTCACATCAACACGCGAGGCTAGCGCATTGCGCTCGCGAGAAAGAGTGCCGAGTTCCAAGGGTGTGTGATCCTGTCCAAGCTCAAGATAGGCGCGCGCCGTGTTCGCGTGCACTGGCCATGAGTCCACGGTGTACAGGACGATGTGGTCAGGAAGAGGGAGTGGCACGCGTGCAAAATGATAATCTGGATCCTTGTATGCCCTAGAAAGATGAGGCACCAAAGGCAAAGGTCAGCGGGGAAGACAGGCTGCGCGTCTCAAGCACGGCCTGAGTTTTTCTGGGTCTGGTACATGCGAGAATATCATTGTAAGGGAGCGAACACGCCATCTGACATACCGACAAGTGAGCTGGCGCGGCATGGCGTGCGAGAGCACGGCATGAACGGCACACCCACTTGACAGGCTCATGTTGATTGATGAGGTGGGGGCGACAATCGAGACCTCGTGCCACTCTTCTGGCAGATCCCTGCCACCCAGCGCTGTGCCTTGACTCTTGCTTGCTTTCTTCCTGGATACTGCAATGAACAGTGCGGCTGCCAAACGAATCTTCACTTGTTGTGCATGAAGGTCTTCAAACGCTGTGAATTGCAACGGTCATCTTTGATTTGTAACGGCTAGTTGGTTTTCCGAGTATTTTATCGTTGACAACAGCTGTTGGGTCGATGAAGCATCTCGAGGTCTCTCTCGTTTCCTCTCTCTCTCTCTCTCATTTTTGCTCCGCGCTCTTGGTGGGTCATCGGGCAAAAAGGGCGGCGGCATCTGGGAGCAATAATGATTGATGGATGGATGGGATGGCTGTGTGTTGGCAAAGGTTCCATGCAGCACTGTCTGTGTGTGGGAGTGTGCCTTCTTCCTTCTGTTTTGTCTTCTGCATCTGAATGAAGTGGTGTGCTGTCGTCTCGGGCCTTGTGCAAAATCATGTGGTCGGACGATCAGTCCAAGGCCTTCTGCTTCTGGTCTCGTGCTCAGTTTTACGGTTACCGGCTCTGTTAAGCACGCATCAAGCTATCAAGCTCACCGTGTGCCGTTGGCGTTTGCTAGGCATACCTTTGAACACAAGAGTCACTGCCGAAACCTGCCGACATGGGTGAACCCAAGCCAAAGAAGTATGTTGTGAGCGCGCGATGGCGACTGAGCAAACCTTTCAAATCTGCAACCCGATTACAATCCGAAATATCCGCCTGCCGCTGCTCATGGATGCCCCGTGCTACATTTTTCCTGTATAGGGCGCGTATGGCCCTGGGAGAACTGACGCCACACAATGTCAAGCAACTGGCCCTCATTTGCAACAGCATCTTCCCTGTCAGCTACAGCGATAAGGTATCCCACAGGCCTGTGGCTGGATGCTCTCAGCTTGACTCGGAAAGAAGCATCCCTTGCATGCCAGTGCGACTCTTTTCTTTTCTTCCTTTTTTTGTTTCCTTTGCTCTTCCTACTCCCCACCCTGCGTCTTGTGCCTTTCGTTGCAGCGAGTGCTTGACTGACGCCGTGCTCAATGATACTATCGATGGTAGTTTTTCAAGACCGCTGTGGCCGCCGGCGAGCTTTCAAAAATTAGTATGTAGCAATGTCATGGCAAACAAGAGTAGTTCCTCATGTGCACCTTCTCGAGTGAGCCACAAGTACAGCTTGCTGACCTGTGCACCGCTGCAACCCCACCCATCACAGTCTACTGCGATGATATTCTTGTCGGTGGTGTGTGCTGCCGACTGGATAAGATCCCCGACAGCAAGAACAACAAGCTTTACATCATGATCCTTGGCGTCCTGGCTCCGTACCGGCGCATGGGCTTGGGTAGGTACCAACCTGCCTGGCTACACTTGCGCGGGCACGCACTTTGGCAGCACAGCGCGGTTGGGAGCTTACCTTTGTCGAATGGCGATGGGCACTGTTAGGCAAACTCATGGTTGAGCACGTTCTCAAGCTGGCTGAGGACGACAAGACCGTCACCGCCATCTCGCTGTTCGTCTTTTGCTTTGATCTCATGTTCCGACAACGAGGGTGTTTATACTGCTAGTACCTGGCCTCTTGTGCCTGGCACAGCATACAAGAGTGCCGACTCTTCTTCTTTGCATCGCCTGATCTTGACTTGGTCTTTTTTTTTTTTTTCTTTTTTTTTTTTTTCTTCTTTTTTTTTTCGGAATCACAGGCATGTGCAAACAAACAACGAGGATGCCGTTGCCTTTTACAAGAACTTTGGCTTTGAGATTGTGGAGACGGTCCAGGGCTATTACAAGGTACGAAGCATCGTTCGTTGTTAAAAACTTTAAATCTACGCCCCCATTTTGAGCGCTCTCGTCCATTCATTCTGCGTCCTCATGTCCCCCTTGCCCGAACGTAGAAGCCCACCCCGATGGATGCTTATGTGTTAGAAAAGAAGGTGCGCGAGGCTTAAGGAGTGGCCACCGGTTCTTCCCCCGGTTGATCGGCGCAACTCCAGTGGGTTTTGTGCTTTTACGCCTTTGCCTTCCCTTGAAGGGATCAAGTTCACCTCGAAAAAAAGAGAAGCGTCCGGAAACCTAACTCTTGAACAGGCTCCAAAAAACAAACCGCATAAAAAGACAAGATTACAATTGAAAAAAAAAATTGCCTCAGCCAGTGTACGCAGGATAGCGATGAGAGAAGCCAAATCCCATCCTCAAGCACAACCAGTGTGTTGGACCATCACGGGCGAGCCAGGACAAGAAAAGAAGGCCCGAACGACTTGCTTTGGACTCAAGCACAGATTAGATGGTCACATTGACCATCGTCCTGAACATTTTCGGCGCAATCTTGCGAACCATGGCCTGTAGCGAACAAGAAACGGGATGCGTTGGCACGTCACACCTCTCAGAGAGTTTAAGGACCGCAGGCTATAAGCACATTGACCAACCTTAATTTGACGCTGGGGACCAAGCTCATAGATGTTGGTGCACTGAAAGGCCTCCAAGGCGTGCTGCACGCTCACATCCCAAAGCACAGGCTCAGCCACCTGACGGATCAAGCAAGCACGGATTTGCTCCGGATCCTAGATCGGCAACATAAAGAAGTCAAACTATGTGGATCCAGTTCCTTGAGAGTGGTGGCCGCATTTGCGCTCGCTTCGACATGGCATGCATACCGTGTAGGCTTGGCCGGTCACATTGGAAATCACCGGAATGCGAGGCATGCGGATCTGAAAGAGCGCCAAACACACCACAATGCGGACCGATCATGTGAAATGTCGACGAATCCTTGGCCGAGCGTCAAGGACGACCCTTTTCAAACAAACCCACCGGAACGGTTTCCAATACATCGGCCAAAGCTGCTGACGCAGGGGCCATGAGGCTGGAGTGAAAGGCTCCGCTCACCTGCAGGCGGACCAGCTGGAGGGGATGACACACGCGATGATATCAGAAAGATGATAGAGGCACGATTCAGGTGAACAAGGCTAATTTTTGTTGTGCACACACCTTGAGGGCGATACCCTCAAGCTTTGCCTCCAGATGTGATATGGCGGCGGGCCCGCCGGAAATGGCGCGAATCTTAGGGGCGAGCTTGTTGGCCACTGTGCACACCTGGCAGTTGCCTCAGGCACCATTAGAGTGTCAAACTTCGGATTGGAGGAGATAAGTGAAAGAATCAGTGTGATACCTCTTGTGTCGCTTCGGATGCCAACGCACACTCAGCCTCCAAGGTTTCATCATCCAGTCCAATGACGGTCATCATGCAACCCTACACCATACAACAGCAGGCGGTGAGGATGAATCGGCCGTGGGCTTGATCGTTCCCATTAACAAAGCAAGGTAGAATCGGATTGAAACGAAGTGTGAGGTGCAAAAAGCTCACCGCCTGGGCTTGACCGGCGGCTTGCATGCCTTCAGCCCGAACCTTGACTACGCGCAATGCATCATCAAGGTCCAGGGCTCCAGCAAAGACCAGGGCCGTATATTCGCCAAGGCTCAAACCAGCTGTTGCGACGCAACTGCAGTCCGTTGGTCAATCCATGCAAGGCATGGTTTGAGCAGATGACATGTGGTCAATGGAAGGATGGAGCGGGACGACATTGGAACAAGTAGTCGCTCACAAAAACGCAAAACCAGGCACCCTGGCAGACACACCGTGCTTCAGCTGACGCATCTGTGTCACGAAGTCGCTCCACCGCGGCGAGTCTACGCAAGCCACATGGATTTCACTCTTGTTTTGAGCAATACCAACGTGCATTGGTGGGGCAGCAGGTGAAGGTTCAAACTGCTTGCGCACGCACCCCGCAATAAGCATGGCGGGCTGGCAAAACTCCGTTTGACTCAGCTTATCTTCATCGGTACCCATAACAATCTGTTGAGCAGTCTCGCCCCCGGCAAGCGCGATGAGCAGATGCACCGAACCTCCCCCCTCCCCCTGTGGTGTGGTAGTAGCGCTCGACAATGAGAACAAAGCAGTGGCCGCTGCATGACACTCGCACCGCTTGTAGGTCATAGCCGAGAATGTCCTTTGCACGCTCATAGAGATGAGCCACGGCTGGAAGCTCCAGCTCATTTTTGGTCATGGCAAGTTCCTACCGGATCAGAAGTATCCAAGCCCGCGGACAACACACATTTGTGATTCAAGCGAGCTGGTCCCCACAGGACACAGAGAGCGGCCAACGCAAGTACTTATGTACCTGTGCTCCCTGCCCGGGAAACAAAAATGCGAAGCGGTCATCCCCGGTTGGTGTGTTTGAGTCTGTCGTTGGCATGGTGTTGGTAGTTGTCGATGTGGCATGGGCAGCAATTCCGGTATTGGCGGCGGTCGAGGCGGATAAAATGCGCTCTGCTCCACGACCCATTGCCACAGCTCGCGCCAGCACGCGGTGCATGACACGCTCCCACAAAAACAAGCTATCCAGCCACCTCTATCTATTGCATTGACCAATACCAACACGACCAAGCTGGTGAGTATCTGTTTTCCAACGGTACCCAGAAAGGAGAGGGCAAGGGGCTGCGATCCAACCTGAGCAGCAGCGCTTCAAATCACCGTCCCGCGAGTTGTGTTCTTGTTCCGTCACCACAAGATGATCAAAAGAAACCGCGCCGCGATGTTGTCATATGTCAGATACAATTGGGTGAATTTTCACATTTTTGTCATCATGCCCGATGACTTCTTATGACTTTTGCTCTCTCATAAGAGAGCCACCCTCTGCGTGCGTCACGAGCTTCCGCCGTCGTACGCCCAAGGGCGTGTGGCAGTACTTGAACCGGGGCTTCCTTCCGTCCGTTGCCTTGCCTTCGTTGACTTTCTTTACCTTGAATGGGTCTTCACCGACACTTGACTCATTCTCCTCCAGTCCAGCGTCACACGATGAGCAAATATGAAATTCAAAATAATTTAAGATGCGTGCAGGGCCGCGTGGATTGCGTGTAACATGTGACCTTCTTCGCGCAGGGCACTCGGTTTTGGCGGGAGGGGGGCAAATGGAAAAAACTTCAAGGTTTTAATTTGTGGCTATCACCTGCACTCCACACCTGACCCTGACCCTAATTTGGTCGTCCGCCCGCGCAAGTGCTTTTATTGTGAGAAGAATGGATGTATCGTTTTGCAATCCACCTATGTACAATTTCCCCCGCCTTCCACGCCTGGGGAAGAAGTGGCCAGCTCTTGGTTTTTGAATAATATTATAATATAATACCAAAACGGCACCCAACATGCGTTCGGCAATAGTCAAAGATCGGCAGGCATGACTGAATGCCAAGGACAAGCGCTGATACATAGCTGAATTATTAGTTCCAAATCATACAAAAACAGAGCCAGGCCAGGACCAAAGATTGGTCCATCGCCTGAGCGGCCGAACGAGCAAAATCACAGGGTTGCAGCTGTTGCTTGCACTGTTTTGAGAGCCGTGGCCATGTGGTCCTTGTCGAGCTGGAGACCACCAATCGTCTTGGTTTGGTCTGCCTTGAAGCAGTGAGCAGCGACCTCGGCGGCGCGAGTCTTTACTTCTGCACGACTGTGCTGTAGCATGGGTTTGATGCAACGCAAGACGGCGTCCCAGTCCAAGGCGGGGTCTCCGTTGCGACACAGTACATCTAGAACGTCCATCTTGGCTAAACAGAGCTTGGGGGCTGCAGTGGCCTTGAGAGGCTCCAAGCACGGCCGCATGACCAGCTGCTTATCAGGCACAGCTGCCGACTGGAGCAGCGTCTCGACCATGGCATGCGCTTGTTGCTGGGCAGCCTTGTTCATGTCTGCTGTGGCTACCAGAATATAGGGCATGGCCGCACGCACGACCTCGTTCATTGGACCTTGCTCCACGGCATGTGCGGCACCATAATCAAGAAAAGCACGCAGCAGCTCATCCTTGAGTGCCGTGAGTTTCTTCATATTGGTCTTGGCCGTGCGTGTGAAAATTTTGGCCACTGCCGCAGCCACCTGCGCTGGTGAGGCCGCCAGTGCTTGGCGTTGCAGCTTGTCAACCACGTCGCAAAAGCCCGCTTCTTTGAGTTGAAAGCCTTTGGATAGGATGCAGGCCACCGTGGGCTCTCCAAACACCTCGATCGCAGCCGAGGCATCCAGGCGATCGGCATCCCGAAGCTCATCGGGTTCTTCATCGCCTACTTTGGGACGGCGTCCGGCAGCAGGACCGGCGCGACCAGCAGCCGGCTTCACTCGGGCAGCAGCTGACGGTTTCTTGGGCGTGGCTCCCGTGGTTGCCTTCTTCTTTGCCACTGGGGCAGCCTTGGGCTTCACTGAACTCACAGTCTTGGTCGTTTGAGGCGGTGGCTGATCTGCTTCCGGGCCCAAGATCGTATCCAGATTATAGGAGCCATTGCCGTTCCCGCGCAAGGCTGGCAAAGGCGGTGAACCCTGGCGAGCTCCTGCATTGGCCACGGCTGGGAGTGGCGGGGATTGTGTCCGCGGTGGGGATGATGGTTTGGTAGCGACGGTGGGGAGATTAGGTGTAGCTGCGCGGTGTTGCGCTTCGGGAGTCGGTGCTGCCTTTGGGGTATCTGAGGGTCGATGTGATGCTGCCTCGGTAGAGGCCGGTCGGGACACATGACCAGAGGGGTTCATCGGCACGGTCGAAACACTCGAACGGCGATCGGTTGTAGTTGGCTTCGCATTTGACTCGTGAACCGACGGGGCACGCGGCGAGGGCTGCTCAAAGTGTGGTTGGGGAGGTGTGACAGCAGATGGCTGCGCGTTTGGGTCATCTGGAGCCTGGATGGGAGGCAAAGGCTTGGTGCGGCCAGCGCTACCCAGCTGAGGAAAGACAGACACATTATCACAGTCAAGCCAGTCGCGATCAGCTGGCGCAGCCAGTGTTGCAAGGACCAAATAAGTCTAAAAAGTTGCCAAACACACCTTCCTCGCGGGCCGCATGTTTGGCAAATAGTCTGAGAGCATCTCATCAATCTATACCAAACAATCAGGTCCTGACGTCAGCTCGGGAGATGGTTGGCTGATTACATTAGGATGATAGAAAGGACGATAGCTGGCAGATCTAGCAAACGAGACAGACAGAGAGACAGAGAGACAGAGAGACAGAGAGACAGAGAGACAGAGAGACAGAGAGACAGAGAGACAGAGAGACAGAGAGACAGAGAGACAGACAGACAGACAGACAGACAGAGAGACAGACAGACAGACAGACAGAGAGACAGACAGAGAGACAGACAGACAGACAGACAGACAGAGAGACAGACAGAGAGACAGACAGACAGACAGACAGACAG
>NW_001865039.1:831689-853194 GCF_000002865.3 Monosiga brevicollis MX1 | reverse complement strand
GACAGACAGACAGACAGACAGACAGACAGACAGACAGACAGACAGACAGACAGACAGACAGACAGACAGACAGACAGACAGACAGACAGACAGACAGAGAGACAGAGAGACAGACAGACAGAGAGACAGAGAGACAGAGAGACAGAGAGACAGACAGACAGACAGACAGACAGAGAGACAGAGAGACAGAGAGACAGAGAGGCAGACAGAGAGACAGACAGACAGACAGACAGACAGACAGAGAGACAGAGAGACAGAGAGACAGAGAGACAGAGAGACAGACAGACAGAGAGACAGACAGACAGACAGACAGACAGACAGACAGACAGAGAGACAGACAGACAGACAGACAGACAGACAGACAGACAGACAGACAGACAGACAGACAGACAGACAGACAGACAGACAGACAGACAGACAGACAGACAGACAGACAGACAACAGACAGACAGACAGACAGACAGATGTTGCATTCGTCGATGCGTGGTTGCACTCAATGCACACCTGAGCCTGCAATTGATCCACTTGGCGCTTGATGCGTTCGGCCCGCTAGGGACAACGGCAAACATGTTCAGCAACAGTGACGTCACAAGGCGATCAGCGATCGGGCGGCATTGTGCAGCAGGTGACACAACGCTACCTCAAAGTCTTCGCGTTGCACGGCTGCTATTTTGTCGCGCTGTAAAATACCCAACTCCAATCCTAACTCATTCAGTCCGCCCAGCACTGACTTGATGCGGCCTGCGCGAGGATAATCCTCTCTGTGGCATCAACAGGGGGCAAATTTAGCCAGGTGCCCTACGGGCGTACTGGCTTTGTGGCCACAGCTGGGCTGGGTCGGAATGGTCGCAAGCTGCCTACCGTGCAATGCACTGCTCCTTTTCTCGTTTGAGTCGCGCAATCCTCTCAGCCATGAGAGGGTCCTGGATATACCCCAATAAACATGGGTGGTGGTTGCATCCAAAAGAAGGATGATGTGAGATTGGCCTCAACGTGACAGACGCCTACCCCCGTGCTTCCCTGCCACAGGGGCGCAGGCTCAACTGCACTTGTCTCAACAACCGTGCGGGAAAACACGAGGCACTCGCCATGTTTGCGGTGTAGGCCAAGTCGTCAGCCTTGTCCACATGGTTTGGTCGGTTGATGACGCCCAGCACAGCAGCGGCAGGGTCTGACCCGGCATGGACCGGTGCCACCTGTTCAAGAAGCCGGGCAATAGACTGCATGGCGCACCGGTCAAGAGGGTCAGAACAAACTGAGTTGTGTCAAATGGCATGAGGGGATACATATCGCGGGCGATCACGGCACGCACTGGGTCTGCAATGCGCCCGCCAGTCAAAAAGTCTCGCGCCTGTGCGTCGCGAGCCACGGCACTTCTTGGTGGGGTAGGAGGCTGCATCTGAGCAGCCAGCTACGCCAGCAAGATGCATGCAAACGGCTTCAGAAATGTGGTACCCTCCACACGAGAATTGTCACACGACACGGCTGGAGGCACAAACGAGCAGCGCACAAAAGTGTTTTGCTCCACCGTGACATACAGTTGAAAGACTGGCATCACGGGTTGAGGTCCCAGATATCATGTTGGCGGCTTGCAGCGGGTCCGTGTAGTCGCCAATAAAATTGAGCGCCACTAGTCCCACCTATGCCATGGTACTTGATGAGGAGGTCGTCGGCTGTAGAGTCGTCGAAGCAGTTGATGCGTGAGGCCAACCAGCACCCACCTGATTGAATAAGTTGTGGCGATTGACATGATTTTTGTGAAGAGCCAATTTCAAAAAAGTGCCGACCGCATCCACATGAACAGATTTGAGCTCGCGACTCTTAAAATCATTGTTCACATTTGAAGACAAGGACACGTGGCCTATGAAGATAGCGGCATCGCAACTCGTCAATGCCCTAGATGCGGTCCGTCTCGAACGCAGATGTTCATGCGCACAACGTACCGAGCTTGCGAAAGACGCAGTGGTCAAAGGCTGCAGTTGGGCTGGTTGTGTTTGACACGGAGGGCTTGCCTGCTTCTTCTACGCCAATAAATAGCTCGACCCGACTTGCTGTGAACGGTGGTGGGCAGGGAGGGCGGAGGGAAGGTGAGGGTCCAAAGCAGTAGGCTGGAGTCAGTGGACGAGGTGATGGATGTGACGACTTGCAGCCCGCCTGCTGCCTTGATTGGCATCGATACGGCAACCATACCGATGAGGTATTGGTGCGAGAGTAGCTGGACTTTGCGCACGCGTGTGGGGGCGGGGAACTGGAGCACGATGACCTGGGGCCATTGGCAGAGCTTGGCTGAATGCCAACCACGTGTGCCTGGTGACTGGGTCTGCACGCGTACGGCCGAGAGTGAGGTGCATCCAAGGGCGGACGGGGCAAGGGCGGGCAAGGGCGGGCAAGGGCGGGGAAAGGGTGGGGTATGGATGGAGCGCAGGAGGTCGCGAGGTCTAGTCTGGCATGTGTCGAGTGCAGCCACGCCGAGCCGGGGTTCACGCACCTCGAGCTCCACTGCCGAGTGGCCATCTTCAGCTCCTGCCAGCATGCACAAAGCAAATCAACGAGCAGGCGTACGAACGCGTAAAAGGGTCAAGATCTTGACGTCCAAGCACACGGCAGTTCAGTATGCAACGGCCCGTTCATACCCGAGCAGTAAACGATACGAAAGGGGACTTTGCTCGGCATGGTGTTGTGCGAAGTGCCACGCCCACCAGCTGCTAAAAGCTATCCTTCGAAGATTCCTCTGCATCCGAAGCTCGGACAAACGAAGCGGGCGCACAACTAGCTCACGTCATGACCCGCTGCCTCTCGTCTGATGCGCCGCCACTTCGAGTGTTGGTAACAAAACTCAAAATTCAAAACTCAAAATTCAAAACTCAAAGCTCAAAATTCAAAACTCAAAACTCAATGAAACACACTCTCTCTTCCTTTGACAACATCACAAAATTTAAACGTCTTACATTTGTTCGAAAATCGAATCTGATGCGCAACACCTTTGTAGTTTTCCACATGTTACGTGTGTTGGTTTAAATAATTCTTGTTTTCTCTTTTTGTGTATTTTTTTCATTTTTTTTTAATTATCCGGCGGCGCAGCGAGCGCATCTAGGTGGTCGGGCGGGGTCGTGGCCGCCGCGACATTGCATCTCATTGGGTGATACAAGGAGTGGAGTATATTCTGGTTGGCGGAGACTTGAATCCTGGGAGCAGCAGTGAACGTTGATCATCAACACAAGCAGCTGCGCAGCTCGATGGTGAGCCGGGCTGGCTCACACAACTGCCAGCATGACCGATCATGGTCTAAAGCACGCCAAGATGCGGCTGCGACAGCTCCGCATTGACGTTGATCGCGGTATGTTGCTCCTTTGGAGCCACGGGGCCCATTATGACCTGATACCGACGGTGTCTCTCGCACACCTTACCCGAGCTTCTCGTCTGGCATACGTGTGCGCACAGAGTTGGCTTTCTATAACGTTTACAAGACTTGGCCAAGTATTTTGCGCCTCAGTCATGATCTGCTTCGCAAATCCCTGAGCAATGACACCCTGTCTGTGCACAGTCCAACATATATGGTGAGGCCCGTAGGTGCTCAAGTGGCTTGGGTCCTGTCCCATCCCCGATCATTCCAATCATTGCTGGTGGCATAGGTGGAGCGCTCGTACAAGGGGCTGCTTATGGCTGCGTTCTTCGTTGGCGCCAACGCCAAGGTGAAAGCTGTCAAGCCCGAGGAAGTCGAGCAATACCAGCGCCTAGTGCCTCAGGTTGGAACAATTGCTTGAGTGCACCATGTTCTTCGCCTTGGCTTGCCACGAGTCATGTTGCGAGTGACTGACATGTACCACTAATTTGTCCGGTTTGTGCTAGCTGCAAGAGGTTTTGGCCAAAGCCGAGGCGATGCGGACTGATCTTCTCTCTCGCTACGAACGCGAGTTTCAGGCGATGCAGCAAACCGCGGCGCGGGCGGCCAGCCACGGCAAATTGCAGCCAAGTCGCGTCTTCCCCATAGCCCCACCACTGCCCCTCGGGCCCGGCGATCCTTTGGCCGCCGTCAAAGGCAACACCGATTCAATAGCCAAGACCCCACCCGCAAGTGTACCCACGGCGACAGCTGAGAATGACTTGTCGTTGCAGCAGCGCTTATTAGCACTTCAACCCGAAAGATCGAGCAGTAGCAAATTCTCCAACATTGAAGAACCGTTGCGAGCATCGAGCCCTCCAACTCAAACCACGCACGTCGGTCACGGTGGGAATCACGCTGGCGATCTTCTCAGCACGCGCATACCACCCACCAGCAGTGAGACCCCAGCGCCCGCTCCCACTTCTTTCCCAGCCTCAGCGGTGCCCAAAAGGACGTTGGATGAATTGTACGCGAGTATGGGCGATCTGAGGCTGAAATCCAACCCTTTGGAGCAGTACCACGACGCTATCCGCCAGCCCACACAGCGGCAGATCATGCAGGAACAAGCCCTGCAAAGGCTGCGTGAAGGCGAGGAAGCCAGCCCCGCGATTGACGGCCACTTGACGCATCAGCACCAGATTCCCTCGTCAGTCGATTCTCCTTATCAGGCTTCGACAGCAACAAACAACACAGCCGCGTATCCCGTGTACCCAGCAACGGCTGCCACAATGCACATGGCCCCGGATCACTCACCACAATGCTACTGGCCAAGGTCATCAACACACATGCCTTCTTACGCTTCTTATGGCCCATCATCTTATGGCCCATCATCTTATGGCCCATCATCTTCCACGCCTGCATTGGGTTATTACAACATGAGCGCCCCTACCAACTTCCCGCTGCCTTCTTCGGCCATGACTCCCGCGAGTTTGTCTCCTCGCGATGCGCGCCCAGGCCTCGTCCAGACAGGCACGCAGGCAAGCGTTTTAGGCTGTCCACACGGCAATAGCACGGGGCCCGTTGTGCCGCGCGTCGTGGAGGATGATCCCAAGCTTGCACGCATAGCTTACGATCCCATTCTTTTCGACCAGTTTCTCACGCACGCTCGCGGTAACAGTGAACGCGATCAGGAGACTTGTGGCATCCTTGCTGGCCGCTTACAAGCAGACGGAAGCTTTCTGCTCTCACACGTTTTGATACCAGCCCAGAGTGGGGATGCCAATGGATGCCAGCCGACAGAGGCAGGCGACGAAGCCCTCTTTGGGTATCAGGTAAGGCCCGTCGCATCCCTGCAGTTGTTACCGCTTGCGGCTCTCAAAGGACGCACCCATCTGAGCAGCCACGTCCTAGGCCTCACTCGAAAGATGCGTGCATGCAGGATGAACACGAGCTGTTGACGCTAGGATGGATACACACGCATCCCTCACAGACGGCCTTTCTGTCCAGCGTGGTGAGTGGAGTCAAAGGTTGAGCATCCAAACTGGCACCAGAATGCCTGCTTGTGCTCACCCTCTGCTGGGCTTGGATGACGCTAGGACCTGCACACCACGCTGTCATATCAGCTGATGCTACCCGAGGCTTTGGCAGTCGTGTGTTCTATCAAATACAACGACATTCGCCTCTTCCGTCTGACTGCACAGGGCGTGACAGAGGTCTTGGAATGTCAACAACGTGGTGCGTGATTCCGCCATAATACCAGCAGGTGCCGGCTCACCACGTGCTGACTTTTGAATGTGCTTCGTGGGTATGCGAATAGGCCACCACCCGCATTCGGCACAAGGCCTCTTTGTGGATAGCGGCCACACAATACAGCGTCAGATGCCCGATTTGGTTCAGGTGATTGACCTCCGCACCAGCTCGAGCTAGGGTCCTGACTTGTCAGGCCGCCTGGCAACGAAATTGATGGCAAGGTTCATGATACATTCAGATGTGATTATTATCTTTCCTTAATTCACCGCCATATGCTTGGGTTGCCACCTTTATCAGCGGGCAAAAGTTGAAGCCTTGACATTTGAGTAGCAGGGCATGTTCCTAATTGTTGAGAAGTTTTCGTTTCATTCCCAAGCGGCCTTGTTTCTATCTCGATGCTATCTTCCTATCTTGTTTCACAGACACAGACACAGACACAGACAGAGAGACAGAGAGACAGAGAGAGACAAGAGAGAGACAGAGAGACAGAGAGACAGAGAGACAGACAGATACATGTACATGTATACATGGATGTACAGACAGACAGACAGACAGACAGACAGACACAGACACACACACACACACACACACACACACACAGACACACACACACACACACACTAAGTTTACACGTGAGGCGTTTGGTTTGTTCGTTGTAGTTTGTAAAGGGGGTTTCGTCTTTTCACTGTTGTTGATGTTTCATTTATGTGTGTGTTTTGGCATTTTGAGATTGCGACGACTGACCGTCACCATGCGTGCAACGACCGTGGCTTGCCTGATGGCGGCGCTGGCCGCCTCGGCCTGTGTTTCCGCTATTGATATGAACTTGCATGTCATGACGGACAAAGCTGATGAGGGCGCCTTGTGCCTCGACGGCTCCCCTGGCGGTGCGTACGAGTCTTAGAGCGATCGATCGGATCGCGATCGCATGTACACTGATTTGACTAGCGCGATTCACTGTTCGCCCAAAGCCCCATCGTTGCCGCCTCGATTTGTGCGCCCATATCGGGATCCGGCTCTTGGCGTCGTGCTGCATTCGTTGGTTTTGTTGACTCTTTCTGCTTTTAGTGTTTTGGTGTGAGGGCCGTTTGTCTACTGCGGCTGCCATTTTTATTTCGTGTCGAAATTTTGCACCCGACAACCGCTCAGTGATTCGCGTTTTGCCTTGCAGCCTTTTATCATTCTCCCGCTGCCAGCAGCGACGACACCAACAAGTGGATCATCTTCTTCCAGGGCGGTGGCTGGTGCTATCAGGAGGTGAATACCGTCATCTCGTCTTATATCCGTTGCCCGGGCACCTTGTCCCCGCCCGCCTCACACCAAGTGCGTGCTCGTAGTGGGATTGCCTCGGTCGCTCCAAGGGTAACCTTGGTAGCTCAACTCAGTACGTTGCTCACTCGCTTGGATAAGATTTGAGTTGCCGTTTGCCTGTGCGACATTACATCCTTGACGATTGTCTGTGGCCAACAATCAACCGCCAATCTTGCACCACCACTCGCTTGTAGCTTGGGCCCGACCGCCGGCGGCGGTGGCATTATGAGTGACGATTGCAGCGTCAACCCCCAGTTTTGCAACTACAACCGCGTCCAGCTCTCCTAGTACGTCGCGTCTGGGCTAGCCTCAATTGCTCTTCAACCCTTTTTTTCCTTCTCTCACGATTTTGGCAACCATGTTTCAACAGCTGTGACGGCGCTTCGTTCAGTGGTGATCGCACGGATCCCATTATTGTCAACGGTACCAAGGTCAGCCGTGGTGTCATGATGGTGTTTCTGTTCTTGCCTTCTCTTTGTACTTGACGGCATTTGAGTCCCGCCCTTGCGAGCCATTCTCACGGCTTGAATTTGCCTGATAGCTTTGGTCTCGTGGTCACCGCATCTTGGATGCTACTCTCGAGTCAGTCTTGAGTGTCGACGTGTCTTCGGTCCTTGCTCTCTTCTTCTCCCTTGATTGGTCCTGTACCAGTACCTGAGTCATGTGACCATGACCTTGTGTGTCTGCCATTGTCTGCGCCCATCTTCACTAGAACCCTTATGGACATGGGCCTGGTCAACGCCACCGATGTCCTCCTCAGTGGTTGCTCAGCTGGTGGTTTGGCCACTTATCTTCATACTGGTGCGAACTTTATCGATCTGCGCTGGATCCTACGGCTGGAATCCGACTTCAGCCTTGGAGCTGCTGCCACGATTGTCTCAAATGTTTCCCGCTTGCCGTCCTCACCCATCATTGATTGTGCACGCCCGAATGCAAATGCTACACCCACACAGACTATGTGCACGAATATTTGCAAAAGAAGCTGCCCAATCTGCAGCGATTCAAGGCCGCCTCTGTGTCGGGCTTTTTCCTCATGCACAACACCACTGAGAGTACGTCTTGTCTTCTCATGTGGAATCCCTTTGTCCCAAGCGTTCAAGGAGTGGCCTCTCACGGGTTATTTGCCTTCTGTCTCAGACAAGCCCGTCTACCCCGACGAGATGAAATACGTCTTCTCCATGTCCAACGCAACCAATGGCGTCAACTCGGACTGTATTGCCGAGTACGTGTTTGCGCGGTCCAAGTCTTTTACAATGTTCAGACCGCCTGACGTCTCTGATAAATTTTTACAGCAAGTCTGATGAGGACAAGTGGCAATGCATCTTTGGCCCGGAGACCTACAAGTATATCAAGGCTCCCATCTTTGTGCTTAATTCGGGTATGAACGCACTGCATGAGCCTATCTTTCGGTGCCTATGTAATGTCATAACGAGCGTGTTTTGGGCCGCATTTCAGCCCTCGACTCGTGGCAAACGGGTTGCATCTATACCTCGGAGTACGTGGCTGCCAACAGCACGCAAAACGGTGCCTGTGCTGCGGCCCCTGGTTGGGGCTCGTGCTCGGGCAATCCTGAAGATTGCACCACGGACCAGATCCCTGCCATGATTCAGGTAATCTTTTTGTGGTCGCCATGTGGTCCGTGCGTCTCGTGATGCCCATCCTTTACGGGTTTGTCCTGTGCCACCCTGCTTCTATTTTTTTTTCTTATTCGGTCTAAATGCACACAGTACGAGAACGACTTTGTCAAGGCCTTTGATGTGCCCACTTCCCAAGCGGCTGGTACGGCGTCATGCTTGTATCCCCCACCACCTGGTTCCCAGGCGCCTCGCAGCGCTCTTGTTCTCACCGTGGTGATGTGATTGATGGTTCTTCTGCAATCCCAGGCAATGGTGGCTTTGTGTACAGCTGCCACACGCACTGCGCTGCCTCCAGCAACTCGTATTATACCCAGTTTGCTGTGCGTACTTCTCCTCGTGCCGAGCAAATACAGGGCATTGGCTCACCTCATATGGTGGACTTTGACAATAGATCAACAATGTTACCATGGAGCAGGCCGTCTCTAGCTGGTGAGGGCTTGCCGGAGGGAATGATACTGTCTCATCCGGCGCTGTCGATCCTCTTGCTCACTTTGACTGTTCCCTGTTTCCCAGGTGGAACGCTCCGGTCACCGACCCGGCCAGCGCCCACACCTACACGCCATGCACCTACAATGACAAGCTCCCTTACCGATGCAACCCAACTTGCGGCTCCAACTAAGCAATTTTGCGAGTCAATGCTTGAGGCGTCTGTGTCGACGCAACCGGACAAGAATGGCAGCTCTTCAAGTGTGCATTTTGCGCACCTCAGATTGATGCTTTATCCGCCGGGTGATTTTGTTTCGCTCCTTGTTCCGTCCTCTCTCTCGGGCCGGTCTTGGTCTGCATCAGCTTGATTTGCTTAGCTTTGTCTCGCCTCGTCTCGCCGTGCCTTGAAACTTGTGTCAATCAAAGCCATCCTCCTTCGCTCCGCCAGGCAATGAATGTGGCTAATTTTGAATCGAATTTTCGGGCTGGGATGATTTTTGTCCAGTCAGTCATGGCTCATGCGATGAATAGCAATCGGGATGCGTCTTGTCTCATGAACCTGTTAAGAGTCGATTAGTTGCCAAGGATGGCTTGAAAATTGGTTGTGAGGGGGGGTGGGCATGATCGGACTGAATGTGGGATGCTTAAATGTGGGCCATTTGTTGCTTGATCCGTTTGGAGGGAATGAGGCGCAGCAAGACTCGGTGGGTCAGGGGTCGCGTAGGCCAGCAAATGGCGATCCGGCCTGGAAGTAGGATGGCAATGGTGGTTGTGTCGTCGTGGGCGGTCGGCTCTGCACTGGTGGCAATGATGAGGAGGAAGGGAAACAGCAAAGCGAAGGTGCCTGTGGACACGAGAAAGCTTAGGAAATAGGTCGCGGTCGTGTAGGCCAGCCCAAAGCCGAGAAAGTAAGCCCAGTGCTCTTCAAAGTAGGTGACACGCTTCTGCAGCGACCAGCCGGCGCTGATCCAGGAGTACTCAAAGCAATACAGACTCGTGATCCAACACGTGTATATAAAACATAGAACGGGTCCTATGGTTGGAATAAAGGCCATGGCTGAGGCCTGTCCAGGCCAACCGAGCCGAGGCAGCCGGCATGAGCAACGAAGAATGAGGCCAGTCAGTGACAGACTTATGCAGGTAGGCAACGGCATCATACTTGAAGCAGCATAAGCAGTTGCATGGTTGTGCTAAACGTCAGATCAGCCAGCACCATGCCCATCCAATTGAGCACGCTATCAAATCGGGTCAAGGTATTGTTTTTCACCATTTTGGGTAAAGGAATAGAGCGTGAGGCACAAGCGGGCGGGTGTTTTGGATGTGAGGGGATCAGCGAGCGTGTCAGGAAGGGAAAAAACAAACAAACAAACAAGAAAGGCGAAAGAAAGGGGCGCGGGGGGTCACTGTATGAAGTGCGTACTCGCGGTCCTTGACATGTTGGTACGCAGTATTTTCCTGACCACGCAGAAAAACAAATGCTTCGCGCGCGACCAACTGCAGTTTGATGGGGGCAAGCGGTTAGAGGCCCAAAAGGGGTCTCTGTGAGGCTTGCGCTGGGCTTCGAACCTGGCGTAAAGGTCGATCAGGACCTTGTTCTTCAAGCTATCGTAACGTTGGCGTACCTGGCAATAAATGGCGTTGAGCACTTTGGTCAAGATGAACATGGGCACTACCCATAAAATTTGAAACATGCCAAAGAGGAAAAACTCGGCAGCTGGCCTGCTCGATCCATATACAAACCGCATCAAGGTTGGAATGAGTCAAAGGGCTGGGACCCCGCGCGGCACGGTAGGAGCACACACCATGGGGGGATGGGCTGTTCCTCGCTCGCATCCAAGTCATCTGAAGGTACTGGATAAAGAATGTATTGAATCAGTGGCCAGGTACAGAAATGGTAGAGACCCAGAGAGCCCTATTGAAGGGTTGAGCGAATCCAATCAGAGGAGGCAAACGGAAGACAAGGGTTAGACGGGCACAGGAACAGGAACAGAAACAGGGCGGGACACAGCGCAACGTTTTCGGGTTTTCGGGTACAATGTCTTGGAGCTGTTCGGGGAAACCAAGAACGTACCAGGAAGAGACAACCATTTAACAAGATGCAGTTCCAGACATTGGCACGGCAGGCTGGGCTCCTGGTGGACGGTTTGAAAGGAGGCACAGTCGGGAAATCCCAAGTGACCGACCGAGTGCATGGGAGAACATTGCAAGAGCGCATGGACAAGTCAAGCCGGTGTGCAAGTCTCACCCAATCAGGACGCGCAGGACGATGGCAAAGTTGAGAGAATGAAGGATGCCTTGAATCATGCACAGGAACGGAGAGGACATGGGCCGGGGCTCCACAGCAGCCTCGACCGACGGTGCGGGCGGTTTCGACCTCTCATCGCCCTGACTCGGCGCAGGTCGCCGCGTCACCTCGCTCATCCTTCCGTATGATACGAGGAGAGCCAAAAAGAACGAGGAAAAGATACGCCGTCAGCAGTCCTGAGGGCCAGTCGTGATCAGCAGGTATTCGCACCCCCTCACAACCTGGTTGACACCACACCGCCCTCAGCTCAAGCTCCAGGCAGAAGAGCTTGAAAGCAGATACACACACACACAAAAGCACGAAAAAAAAACCACTGACATCAACAACAACAACAACAACAGTGAGAACAGCTCCTCTTTGTGTGTGTGTGTGTGTGTGTGTTCTTTTGACTTCATTCTTCTTCTCTCACATGTGGTACTGTAGTTGTGCTTTTCCTTTGTGTCACACCGAAACAAATTCATCTCTCTCTCTCTCTCTCTCCGTGTCGTCACCCACTCACTGGTTTCGAGGACTGGGTTACCAGATGTAAGGCCGGGGTTGACCTGTTGTTTATCACTGTTGTGTTTTGCTGTCGGCTGCTAGTAGAACAAAGGCGTTGCTGTTTTTTTTTTTCTTCTTGTGCTCAGCACTGCAGTTTTGGCAAACGGCAGCGCTCGGGTCGGAGCGGTTGAACAGACCAGACCTTGACGTCGCGTATAAAGGAATTGGTATTGGTATTCAAATTTTCTTTGTGCTTGTCTGCTAGCCTTGTCCAAGGCTTGGCCGCTGCTGTAGGACCAGCGTCCTCTTGCAGCTGGTGGCTGGTTCGACATTTTTGACGCTAGGGACCTGTTAAGCTCCTCACCGCCCCTGGCAGTGCTTGGAGCCGCCGTTTGTGACTCGCGCTCAAGCCTGGGCACCGCGCTGCCACGGCACTCTCGTTGACACCGATCAGTTTGGGCACAGCATTATGGCCCGACGCCGAGTAAGCCTACCCTACTCGATCCCCCAAGGCATAGAGTCTGTCCTTGCCCACTGCTCACCTTGGACACGGCGCTTTTGCCCTTCCGATCACCACCAGCACAATGTCCGGGAATCTTCCGTGAAGGATGTGTGGCAAAATAACCTCGAGGATGAAATCCGCACTCTCCAATCCCTTGTTTCCAGCTATCCCTACATTGCTGTGGTGCGCCTTGCCCTTCTGTACTTTTGCTGCACGCACGCCTGTCGGTCGCGCTCGCAAGCCTGGCTCACCTTGAACTCGGCATTTGCGGAGCACAGAGCGTGGAATACCCCGGTGTGATTGCCAAGCCCCTGGGAACCTTTAAGAATGCGGCTGATCACATCTTCCAAACTTTGGTGGCGAACATCAACATGCAAGTTTGCTTTTGGCTTTGAGCCCCTCGCCCTGTTCCCGTTGCAAGCCTTCCTCCCCACCTGCCAGCACTGCCGCTGCTCGTGCATTCAATTTGCTGACCCTCTTGATTTTTTTTTTACGCCGCGGCTTTGATGTATGATCAGGTTGGAGCCGCTCACCATCAGCTTGGCTTTTTTTGATCACAACGGCAATCGTCCTCCGGGCACCTGCTGTTGGATCTTCAACTTTCATCACAGTACCAAAACTGATTTCTCACTGCCCAACTACCCACTGCGGCCCATGTCCCTCCTGAGTCGGATCGAGACGGTGCGAAGGCAACCGCCCTGCCATTTCCAACCAAGCCTCGCGGCGCCATGTATACCATTCTGACTCGAGTCACAGTTTATTCACCTCGACCCACGGCTGCTGACGATAGGATGGCATCGCCTTCAACCACTTTGCCGAGGTCTTGACCACCAGTGGCTTGGTAATGAACCCAGACACGACCTGGCTGTCATCTTCCATGTATGTGTCAGAGCTACGCCTTGTTCTGCTTTTGCCTGAAGCGTCGAAAAACCCAACAACAAAAGGCTTTAGTCAGGAAAGACAAACACAATCTGGGCCGAGCGCATCGCCCTGTCGGTGGCTGCCAAAAGATGTTGCTTGTTTTTTCTGTGAGGCCTCACCGTGTCGGGCATTTTTTGACCTTGGGGCTGTGCACAGTGGAGACGACTATGCCTTTTTGATGAAGATCTTGCTGGGCGATCTTTTGCCGCGCCGGGAGCAAGATTTCTATGAGTTGCTCGCCATCTTCTTCCCAGTCCTCTATGACCTGAGATATCTCATGAAGTCCTGCAAAACACTCGCCGGCTCTCTGGAGGACGTGGCTGCCAGTCTTTCGGTATGTGTTGCCTCCAGCCTTAGGACCAAACTTGGGGCCATGAGCTGACCGCACCTCTTGCCTCCTCCAGTCATCGCTCAAACTCCAGCTCACCTCAAATGATGTACTCTGGTGTGGGTGCCATGGCTGTTTGTAGGTGAGCCGCATCGGCCCGCCGTCATCGAGTGGCTCAACAGCCATTCTCATTGGCTCCGTTTTCTTCGTGATGCGCAAGGTATTCTTGTTCCATGTCCATTTATCGCAGCCTCAGCAACAAAACCAGCCAGCTCACACATTTGGGCTTTGGGCTGGTTTCTGGTGTAGGAATTTTTCGAGGACTTGATAGATCCGGACAAGTTCAATCAAATGCTCAACGTCGTAGGCATGATGTAGAGTTTGCAAAGAGTTTCTTGCGCGTGATGCAGCCTCTTTCTTTCCTTTGTTCAGGCAGACAGCCAGGCTGATGCGTTGGTCATTTTCAATTCAAACTGTGAAGTGTATCTTGTGAGCGAGCTGGGTAATGGTGTCATGCCCCAGAGTCAGAGCAAGTGGAAATAACAAGACCCACTCCTGATTCATGATCGTGGCTTGGGACTGGGGCTGCGACTATCGTGGCGTGTTTTCGAGCGGCGGGGCGGGGATGCTGCGGTCCGCGGAGCGGGGCTTGGGCTGCGACTGTCATGGCGGCGGCGATGATGATGTTCATGCCCACTATCGGTAGCTTCTCGGGAGCGACCTCGGCTTTGGTCGCGATCAGCATCACGACCCCCATTGCGGTTCGAATCACGGCCATAGCTTCTCCTTTCCGAATCGCGACCATAGCTTTTCCGTTCTGAGCTACTCTCATTGTGACGATCATCACGTCGTTCAGCACGTCGTCCATCACGTCGTTCAGCACGTCGTTCATCACGTCGTTCATCACGGTCGTAGTCATGCACCCGGTGGCGTGAAGCACTTGGAGACGCATCTACAATCCAGGGGAACATGTGTGAGGAGAGAAATGCGTGTTACGATGCAGCGTGCGTACAGCGCACCTCGACGGTGATCCTTGTGCTTTTTCTTCTCCTTTTTGTGCTTCTTCTCCTTCTTGTGTTTTTTGCTGTGGCGATGTGCATCTTGTGACTCGGGTCGACCAAAGTCACGCTGACCAATGGGCTCCTGGACAAGCAATGGGATAAGAGTGTGAATCCGGCGCGCCCACTCCCGGCTGAACAGGTGGTCAAGGCATTCCCATCAAGTTGCCGAAACATGCGCGCGTCACTTACAAGATTGGCGTTGGAAACAGGTTCACCTGGAGCTGGGCCTCGACTGCCACCGCGTGCTCCACGATCCTCCAATGAGGCTCCGCGTGGGCCCTGCAAGTGTCCAGGTGGGTACAAGCGAATTGGGGCATTGAGTCAAGCGAGCGCGAGCAAAATTCACAAGCATAAGCCACGCACCTCAAAACTGCGCATGCCTAAAGCGCGTTCACGCTTATCACTCGCTGACAACAGTGCCTCACTGCAGTGCACAAGTGGCACAACGATACCAGCAAGAAGTGAGAGAGCTTCGAAAAAGTGATGAAGGTGGAGCGTGTGGGAGACATCGGTGTGCAGGAGATGTGGGTTAAAAACCAAAAAAACCAAAAAAAAAACCAAAAAACAAAAAACAAAAAACAAGAGGTCGCCAAACATACCCCGAGTAACCCAAGCCAGCGACGCGGTCGGCAGAAGAAAAGGCACTCTCGCTTTCGCCCTCTTTCTTGGTCGTGCCCAAGACTTCGGCCAAGTCCTGTTTGGTGACACTTGAGGTGCCAGGTGTTCGCCGCACAGCGGGCCCCAGTCCACTGCCGGTGGTCATCGAGGGCAAGCGTGTGAACCAAGCGAAATGCACCATCAATAGGAAACACAGCAACGTTTGACAAGCATCCACGACACGGTAAAAAGTGATGTTGGTGCTTTGTTGAGCAGTCGACGTACAGGGCTTCGGCTAAAAGGTCTTGTTCCTGTTGCTTAACGAGTTCACGCTCGATGCGGCGGCGCTCACGGGCCTGTCGCTCAGAAGCACTGATCTCTTGTTCACTGGCCCCTTTCTTGTTCTTGTTAAACCAAGTCAAGTCACGATTTTGTTGCCAGCGGCCGATGGGGGCCATGACCGAGTGGCCCAGATACTGTTCGTAATCGGCATAGCGCTCGGTCTTGATATCATCCCACTTGAACAGGCCTTGCCCTATTGCGACCGACCACGCACATGAATAAAACGCATTCCAAAGGTCGGATGCGGACCAGGGTTCAGGCGGACGTTCATTAAGCTTGCAAAAACCGCGCAGGGGCCAACGTACCTCCACGATTGCCCTCGCGGGAGTGGTGGCGGATACCCGCCATACCCACAGCGAACCTGGCGTGGCCAAACAAAAAACTCTATCAAATGAGACACGCTGCTCACCCACGCTCAACGTTGCCTCTGCACCGGACCCAAACAACCCTGCCCGCGCTGCCGTTGAGAGAGCGAGTGAGAGAGAGCGAGAGAGAGAGAGAGAGACAGAGAGAGAGACAGAGAGAGAGAGAGAGAGAGAGATGAATTGGTTTGAATTGGTTTGGAGAGAGACAGAGAGAGAGAGAGAGAGAGGAGAGAAAAAAAAAAGGAAAAGGGCTCATATGCGGAAGTGTGACGAGATTTACTCTTCCGCATCTGCACGTCTCCTCGCATGTTCACAGGCGCTGGCTTTCTGCTATTATTTTTGAGTTCGACACGGGTGGCAGGAGGAGACGGCAGACGCCTGTTGGAGTAGGCGGGGGAGGAGTTGTATTTGTGTTGAGTGCTCGCTTGAGATCTGTACCATGTTGAAGCTACGGGAGCTTGAGGCTGCACTTCAGGAGGTCGAGCCATTTGCAGAGCCACGGATTGAGCTGGAGCAGTATCCGACGTCAGCACACATTGCCGCCCACATGGCCTTTACCATGGAGAACGCTTTTGGTGATCTTTTGGGCAAGACGGTTGTGGATTTGGGCTGCGGTTGTGGCATGCTGAGCATCGCATGTGCGTTGCAGGGTGCAGATCACGTGCTGGCCGTCGATATCGACTCAGCAGCTCTGGACATTGCGTTGGACAATGCGGCCCGGCTTGAGCTGGAGGACGACATTGACTTTGTGCTGGCGGACGCAGTGGCTCATGAAGCACCTGCTGGGGAGGAATCAGCTGCTTCAGCGCCTCGTGGTGGCCGAAGCCGGGGCGGACGCGACAAACATGGAGGTCGGGGTCGGGGTCGGGGTCGGGGACATGGCAGTGGCGCTGCTCGGCGCGAGGATATGAGCCAAAGTGTCAAGGACGCCGTCTTTGAGCCATGGCCTCTGGCGCTGGGCCCGGGCGCAAGACAGGTCGACACGGTGGTTATGAACCCTCCCTTTGGTACCAAGCACAACGCGGGTTTGGATGTCCTCTTCTTGCGTCGCGCCATCGAGGTGCGGTGGATGCACCAGTTGAGGCTGTGACACATGCCAAGCCTCACCAATATTGTTGCGTGCCATGTTGTGCCCCATAGATTGCGGATGGTGCCGTCTATTCACTGCACAAGACATCAACACGGGCCTTTCTGCAGCGCAAAGCGAAAGAGCTTGGGGCAGAGATGGAGGTGGTTGCCGAGCTCCGCTACGAGCTGCCCAAGACCTACAAGTTTCACAACAAGCAAAGCGTACGTTCTGCAAGATACCCTCTGCACCTGTTCGAATGGTGCTGGCTAGCTGGGCTGAATCTCGGCCTCAACGAAAAGGGGCGAAGCGAGTGTGCCCACACAACCAAAGAAAAAGAAAAGAGAAGGGGAAAGAAAAAAAAAACCGCTCACAAGTTGGCACCGTGTGCTCCTCCTATGCCAACGGTTAGGTGGACATTGAAGTGGACTTTCTGCGTTTCGACTGTTCGCAACGCCACTGTACCTAGGCGGCTACTTCGTGCATCTTTGATTCCCAGTGTTTGGTTTTGATCGGCATCCAGCCTTTTGGACCACTGCTTTGCTGTCGTATGGCAAGTAATTGGCAGGCATGTGTAGCAGCTTTTTGGGGGTTTCGGTCGACGTATGGAGGCTCAGGCTGTGCCGCTCCAACCTCACAGCCGCATTTCTGGTGGTGATGATATGATTGATCGTGTCAATCGAATCGGTAGTGGTCAAGGGCCACAATTTCCATTCCCGATGTCCTATCAACACACCCTTGGTCGCCGTCTCACGGCAACCCGGCACGTTCAGAGATACGAATCGTGCAGCTGCCTTGGACATGTATGTGGCATTGGGTCTATCAGACTCAAAGCCCATACAATAATAAGGATACTGACGACGCTCATCTTATCATCCCTCAGCGATACGTCAAGCATGCTCTGCTTGCCGTAAACTGTTGGCGTCCGAGGGTGTGTCACCTCCAGGACAAGTAAGCATCAACATTAAATTTTACCGTCTCATTGGTACCATCATCCCCAAACCATTCTTTGACCCCTTGGTGCTGGGATAGTGGGTGCAGAAACGAGCAAGACGTCGGGGCGACACGGTAGCAAGGGCAGGGGGGGGTTTGGGTTTCAGCTTGGTCACAGCTCAGCCGAGCTCATGGTTTTCGGAAGAGGCGACTATCAAAGCAGTCGTGCAGTGAGCCCATGTCCGCTGAGCGACTCTTGATTGTCCCGCTCAGACTCGGCGCTTCTTGTGGCTCTCATCCTATTGATTGTCGAAGAAAGAGACGATTCGCCCCGACAACGGCCCTTGCGACTGCACCCATCAGCGCTGTGGCGTAGCCAGGGCTCCCGTTTCGCTTACAGAGCAATGGTCGGCTCGCTGTGCCTGCAGGCGCATCACAGCCACATCGACAGCTGCTTCTTTGAGAGTAAGCGTGCATGCACTTGTTGCATCCGTGCAAGCAACAACACCAACGACTCGGCTTGCACGTTTGCCCACTCGCCGTTTCAAAACCTGCAATGGCCCACAATGATGCAGCTCTTGCGACTGTGATACACCCACCCCACCTACGCAAGCATGGCTGGCCGTGCAGACGCTCAAGCCACGCTTGGTCACTCGGAAACAATCATCGTGATTCACAGCCCCAAGAGGCAGGTCGAGGCCTGTGCCTTGCTTCATGACGCTTGCCGTTGCATCGCTTTGCCGACACCTGCACCCGGCCAGGTGCTGCCCCAGTCACCCTGCTCCCACATACCCTCCAGCATTTACAGGGCCGCTGCCGCACCTCTCGTGGCTTGCCCCTGCACCCTTGAAACACCGTGACAACTCCAGCGACGACCACTCAGGTTTGATTTCCGAGCCGGTCACACTCGCGCCCGACTATGCATGACGAGCATTTTTCACCTAGTCCTTGCCCTCTCGTCTCAGTGCACGAGCACGCTTGCTTGCCTTGTCCCGGCGCCCCGAGCGCGCCGAGCGAGTCCCAAAGGGTTCGATTTCCCAGCTCAGTCCCCTTCCCAGCCATTTGGACTTGAGCAGTTGATGGCCATTGTCCCATCCATCCAGCAACATGGTGTCGTGTAGCTGGAGTCTGCTAGCTCTAATGCTGGCCCTTGCCACTGCAGCCCCGCCCCAGGTAAAGGCCCTGTTCAACAGCTCGGCACGTCTGCACTGCCAACCGCCCCTAGTGCGATAGCAGGATCCAGCTGTTGACCCTCTTTTGCTCGCAGGGCTTTGTCGACGAGTATACAGCCTCGGTTCACGAGGTCACCGCCATGAAGTTCCTCGACAGCAATCGCATCATTTTCGGTACATTGGCTGCTGTCGTTGCCGTTGCCGTCGGCGTCGGCGGCGTTATGGGTGTCCCCCATCACCGCCTGGCCCCAATGCTTATGCCCGCACTCATTTGCACACGTGCGCGACAAATCGAACAGGCCAGCGTGTGGGCACGCTTGTCATTGGCGACGTCAGCCAAACACCAATGCCCCGAGCGACCTACATGTCCATACCCAACGTGGATTCGGGCTATGAGCGTGTATGTGGGATCAATGTCAGGTGCCGCCGCGATCCATCAGTCACCCGTCATTGTCAGCCTCACCCCACTGTTGGCGAATTTTAGGGTCTGCTTTCGTTTGCGTTAGACCCCGACTTTCCAAATCAGCCCTACCTCTACATTCTCTATTCACACGCCCAGGACAAGCGCTACCGCCTCTCCCGCTTTACCCATGAAGAGAATGGCGGCCTTGATGCCCGGGGCTCAACTGCCTCAGAAGGTACAGCCATGCGTCGGCGTGGCACTTTTTGTTCCAATGGCGTACTCGCCCTCTAGTGCCAAGATTCCCATGTATAGCAAACACTGCTCACCAGGGCTACCTCCTTTTCTGCCTGTGCACAGTGATTTTGTGGGAGGATCCTGACATTGCATACAATGCCAACGGCGATCTCGATTGGCCTGCACCTTTTCATTACGGGTCAGTAACCCTACCGAGTTTTCTCATGCTTGGTGCCCTTCATATGGGAGTTGCATGCGTGACTGCCTCCCTGTTTCACCTGCCAGTCTCACAAAGATTCTGTCCACCTTTTGGCGCGTTGTCGCAGCGGCGAGGTGGTCTTTGATAATGACGGATACATCTACCTTACTCTGGGTGACAAGTACAACGAATATCTTGTTCAACAGCCCCACACTGCGGCTGGCAAGGTCATTCGCATCAATAAGGATGGATCTTTCCCATCCTCCAACATGGGTGTACAAACAGCGGGCATGTATGACGGTATGTTGTGGCGCCTATTGGTGAAGCTCCTTTGATCACAAAGAAAGACGGGCTTCTTGAGCGTACTCTGCCATGAGGTCGCTCGGGGTTTTTTCATGAGTTTGGCAACTCTGGCGGGTTACCCCAATAGGCGTGTATGCTGTCGGCATTCGCAATGGCTACCGTGCCTTTTTCGATTCACCCACGGAGCGGTTTTTCGTATCGGAGGTTGGCAGCAACGATTGGGTAAGTCCCATGCCTGACGCCTGGGATGTCTTGCCCGTGTCTCATGCAGGCAAGCGGGAAAATGTGTCGTGCAGACCTCTCTTCTTGCCCTCATCATGTTCTCAATTCGGATTTTGCGCGTCGCTGCGCTTCAGAATGTGGCGATGGAGGATGTGCACATCATTCAAGCCAACAAAAACTATGGCTGGCCGATGTGCGAGGGCGCATGCGACAACCCTGGTGCGGGCGTGCGCGGGTGGATGCCTGAAACAGCCAGCAGGGATCGGCGGAGGATTGCAGATGCATCGGCAGACAAAGGGCCTACGACGCGCTCATCTTTGCCATCTCTTTCTTCCTATTCTTCTTTTTCTGGTCGATATTGCTAGACTTTGCCCAGTCGTGCGACTGCTCTTTGCACGAGAGCGCCATTTATAGCTATGCTCACTATGGCGACGAGGCTTGCATTATTGGAGGCTTTGTTAACTGGGCTAATCAGTTCCCCCAAGAGTAAGTAGAAGAGGCGCCTTTTTTTTTTTTTTTTTTATTGGGGGTGGGCGCTGCTTTTTTTTTTTTGTCAGGGCCTCGTGCGTGAAAAGGGCCGTTCGGGGCAGAGCAACTCTCATTGTCGAGCTTGCGGCTGGTCTGTTGCTTGCTCTTAGATACCAGGGTGCCTATTTTTTTGCCGACTATGCGCAAGGATGGATGAAATACTTGACCTTTGACCCGCCCACGAGCACCAACGTCAAGGAGGTGGTGCTCTTCAATTCAGATACAGGAACCGTCATTGACATTGAGCAAGCTCCAGATGGCTCGTTCTACTACGCAACCCTGAATGATATCCGCCACGTGTTCTACGAGTTGGGCAATCACGCCCCCGTGGTGCACTCGGTCAGCTCGACTGATCCCACCAGCAAGCACGAGCCACTGGAGGTGCAATTCAGCGTAGACGCTTCAGACGCTGATGGCGATGCCCTGGCCTACACCTGGTATTTTGGCGATGGTACAACTTCAAGCGAGCAGAATCCGAGCAAGCTTTATTCGGAGACAGGCCAATTTCGGGCGTTCGTGGTGGTCAGTGATATGGACCTCTTTGTTTGTTTGTTTCTTCTTTTATTTCCTTCTTGGGAGGGGGGGGGGGGGGGGGGGG
>NW_001865039.1:755698-831639 GCF_000002865.3 Monosiga brevicollis MX1 | reverse complement strand
GGGACTTTCAGGCGAACTCCTCCCCCCTTCCCCTGCCCCCATTGATCCATTCATATTCATGCTGACTGCTGCGCCCACACTTTGACAGGTCTCAGATGGCGACGCATCCACCACATCTGAGTTTATTGACATTCGTGTCGGCAAATTGCCCAAGGTCAAGCTGCGCAAGCCTGATGACGGTTATCTCTTCAAGGCCGGCGAGAAGATTAAGTTTGTGTGCCGTGGCAAGAAGGGCGGTGAGAAGATTGGCAGCAAGAAGCACAGTTGGGAAGTGGTCATGGTCCATGGTGACCACACGCACCCAGCAGCCACGGATGACGATCGCAAAGTAAAGATTTTTATTCCCGAAACTGGGCATGGCTTTAGTACCGAGGTGTACTATCGTGCGACCTGCTCTGTCAACGACAACGGCTTGGTGGCCACCAACACGCTCAATATCTACCCAGACGAGGTGGACATTACGCTAGCAACCAGTCCTCCTGGCATGGTTGTTGCACTGGATGGCGGGCCCAAGTCGACGCCCTACACGTTTGATCAGGTCAAGCTGTTCAAGCACACGTTGCTGGCCGAGCCGGCTCGGTGCTTGAACGATGTCATGTATACCTTCCAAGGCTGGGCAGATGGCGTGAATACGGCCGAGCGTAACATTGTGGTACCTGACAACGACATCACCTACACTGCTTTGTATGCAGCTGGCGAATCCTGCACCAGCGGGAAGAGCTGCATGAACACGTGCAACATTTATGTCGAGTCGGATGCCTGCCAGTGCGATGCAGCATGCTCCAGCTATGGTGATTGCTGCTACGATTATGACACGTGGTGCTCGTCAACCTCGCGTCGGCGCTCCATCAGCGCAGTGTCCATGGCCGAACGCCACGCATATGCCGGTAAGATCGAACAGCCTGTGACTGAGCGTGGGGATATCTGAGGGCACGTGGAAGCGCGTGTGCAGAGAGATCAATACCATCACAATTAGAGAAGCAATGGGATAAGCTAGACCAAGCGCAGAGCACATTAATGCAAGTGTCAAGCAGCGGCGCGCTCGAACTGAATCATGACGCCTCATTCCCTGTTCTTCTTGGGCTTGTCGGCACTTTCTTTTTCCATAGTGACGAGTAACATGACGCGTGGCCAACGCCGGGGACCAGCAAACTGATTATACACGGTGTTGTTGTTGTTTTTTGTTCATTTGTATTGAGCTATCGAGTGTGGGATGGACGCTGCCCAGATGCTCAGCCATTTATCGGGCTGAGTTTGAGTGCGCGCAATCCCATACCCTTGCTGGAGTGAAGTGTGTGTCGGTGTTTGTGAGTGAGCGAATGAAAGTTGCCCGCTTTTGTGATGATGATGGGGTCAGATCTCTGCACTGCATATGCGTGCAGTTGGCATCAAAGATGTCAAGCCTGATTTATTGTGGTGAAATTGACCATCTCTGTCTCTATCTTGTGTGCGCGCGTGCGTGTGGCACGGTATGCATCTGCTTTGTGTTTTGCTTCGGTCAGCGTCGGAGGCCTTGCATACAGCATTTCATAAAAGCAAAAACATGCAATTATAATGAAGATACTCAGGGCTGGGGATGGCAGCGCTCGCACGCAGGGGCAATGTACAGTTTGGTGTGTCATAAACAGAATGACAGTCGACAGAGAGGAAAAGGACGAATGGAAAACAAGGATCAAGGACCAACTCGGAGTCCTTCGAGCCGTTGATGCTACGAACAGGCTTGATAGCAGAGCTTGCTGCACTGCCGTCTTCTTTACTTGGGTCGGTTGGCGGAGAGACCAATGACAGGCTGGGTTGCGAGGATATCGTCCCAGTAGCCCGCGGGCATGCGCTTTTGGCCTTCTGAACTCACAACGTAAGGATGGAACTGGATGTTCTCAAAGCCGGCCTCAGCCAGCGCCTGTTGGTAGAGGGTGGTCGGGAGGAAGTAGTTGTCGATCTCGCACATTGCCTCACAAGTGGCAGAAGTGGCAAAGAAGCGGTACTTGATGACGGCACCGGGCGCCAGCGGGGCGGTGCCTCCGACTCGGACGCGATCAGCACAAGTCTTGGTGAAGCAGTACTTGCGCATCTCTGGATGATGAGCTTGGACGTCGTTGGGGTTGTTGTTGATGGTGGCAAAGCGTCCACCAGGAGGCAGGAGGCGAAAGATCATCTTGCACATGGTCAACAGGGTGTCGTAGTCAGGGGCATAGTTCAGGAGGTAGGCGGCAAAGCACATGTCAATGTGGCCAAGCTGGTCGAGGTTCAAGTCGGCGGCGTCAGCGCAGATGTATTCAATGTCCAGAGGCCGCTCTTGTTCCTCCTGGCGGGCCAGCTTGATCATATCGGGGGCGAGATCGACACCAATGACTGAGGCCACGCCCATGTTACTTTTGAGGAAGCGGGTGTAAAAGCCTTCGCCACAGGCCAGATCAAGGACACGGCAGCCAACAAGGTTGCCAAGCATGTTTTGTGCCAAGTGGCGCTCGCCGTAGAGACGCCAGGCTGCGAGCTTGGACTTTTTGTAGCCTTTGGCGGAGGCATCGCTGTACTGTTCGATGGCCACTTGGTTGGCTGCTTCATGATTGCGGGGCTTTAGGGAAGCCAGGTTGGCAGCGGCGTTGAGGACGACAGCCATGGTATGCGTTGGCGAACGGCAGGGTGGATCAAATCAGCGCTCAGTGTACGAAGAGGAAAATATCACCATTGCTACTCTTGTGCGGGCATAGTGCCAAAGCCGGGGGGGTGGGGGGGGTGCGTGGTAGCAGCTCCGCAACCCATCTCGCGGCGATGGCCACATCCGCCTGTGCCTCACGAGCAAAGCAAAGCCAAACAAACCCATCGAGATCAGATGTACATGGCAAAAGGGAGAATTTGCTCTGTCTCCCCTACCATATGGGCTTGTGTAGATGAAGGTGGGGTGGTAGGTTTGGGCAAGCGGTTAGGGCTCGAGCCGGCTTTTGGGCTGTCAACATTGAATTTACGTGTTAACATGTGGGACAACAATGCGATGGGGCTGGCCAAGGGCCTGGCTGGGTTGTGGGTCGGTAGAGCCTAGGGTGGCGTTGTGGGGGTCAAGTGACACTGTACGCTTATAGGCATACCTACGAGGCGACGTCGCCTTCGCCTGAGTGTGTTCTTGTGATGGTGGTGGTGGTTGCTGTTGGATGAGCGTGTTCAGCATTGCAAAGTCTCCCAACCAGGCTTGATCGAGCCGAGCAAGTCACGATACAAGAAAGGGGGAGACTGCTTCGGCACGGTAACACAACACACTGACCGAGGCACGGGACACGATCGCGCTGAGTAAGTCTCGTGTTGGAGCGTTTGGGGGTGGATGCTTGTGGCAAACCCACAATGGGCCTGGGTCTCATAGGTAGCTGTCGTATGGGGCAGAATCTTGGATGGCTTAATGCACACGTTCTGTGCATGTTTGTAAAAATTGATCAGTGAATCGGACAATCTAACCACATCGTATTGTGATCGTGGTAGCGTGGCCTTGCCCGCTTGCGGTGGCTTTGGTTTCTCGTGTGGTTTTGTGGACTTGGAGGTGATGACTGACATGTGAGCGAGCATGACTGGTTTGTTGTGTGCTTTCAACAGAATCGGGGGTTGCTGGGGCTCGAAATGGACTTGGACCTACATGCCGTTGGCGTTGCTTTCCAAATCACATTGTGCGAATTCGTTAACCTGTAGGTAGATGGAATCACCATCGAATCGAAATCGAATTTTGGTGCCTTTGGACACTTGTGGCTCTTCTCGCGCGTTCGCCCGCTTCCTTCTGTTTCGTCCCTGTTGGTAGCCAGCCCCTGGTGCTTCAAACGGGCCGCGCAACCTGGGACATCCCGTCTTGTACATTGAGCACTCGGGCAGAGAGACCATCACAATCCATAACGTGGCCAAGCATGGATGCATCGATGGAGCGGCGCCTCCATGCCCAACTCACGTCGCGTTGGGCGCTTTCGTGCACGTCTGCCTGAGCGTGTTGCGCGAGCGTGCGCGAGAATGTTTGGCAAGCATTTGTCAGAAAAAGATAAAAAAATTGATCCGACAAAAGTTGTCGCGAGTGTGCATTCGTCTGACAATGACGGTCAGGAGCCGTTTTGTCAGCAGAGGCGGCAGACCTCGGTCAGAGGCAGTGGCAGTGGTGTATGCCGATGCGCGGCGACGGCGGCGGCGGCAGCGGCGGATTTGAGGGTGTTCGGTGCAGCGTTTGAAAAGGATACAAGGATCAGGTGGTTGCTGGGTGGCGGGGAGGGGGCAGACCTGCCCACTAGTTCAGCAAGAGATGGCTGCTGCTGATGCAGAGGCCGGGCCGGGCCTCGAGTTGCCAAACGGTATGGGCATGCTTCGCTTTCAGCGCAAGATGTTCCGTGACCTCGCCGCTGAATGCCCAGACGGCTTGCTTGTGACTGGTAGGCCTATGCGTCCCGGCTGAAAGGCTTAAACAAGCCCCGTGCAACATCGCCTCCGCCAGCTCATCTTTTGCTCCTGTTCGAGGGCAGGTCGGGGCATGGGCCTGGAGCGAGTTCTCCTGTCTGTGCTTGCCCTCTACTGCGACCCTCGCCTGCTCGTGCTCGTTATCAACGTGAATCAAACAGAGCAGGAGCTGCTGATGGAGGATTTGACCGGAATCATGCCTCAGCATCCGCCCATGAGCATGACCAATGAGCAAACCTCCCTTGAGCGAGAGACGCTCTACCTTCGTGGAGGTACGCCTGTGCTGATGAATCTCACTGTCCCAGCCCAAGTTCTCGGCCCCCCGATTTCACCCACACCAATGTCTCTGCTTACTTGGCTTTGACGCCAATGTGCCAACCCCCTTCCCCACACCCAGGCGTTGTTTTTGTCACGTCTCGCATTCTTGTTGTCGACATGCTGACCAATCGTCTGCCGATGGACAAGGTGGCGGGTCTTGTCGTCGCCAACGCGCACTTGGTACGCCCGTGTCATGTGTCAGACACAGCGCCCAGGCCTGTCGCACCAGAAGTCTGAAAGCCTCACCACTTTGGGCCCGACAGGTGACTCCGACCACCTCTGAAGCCTTTATCTTGCGCCTCTATCGCCATGCCAACCGCGTTGGCTTCATCAAGGCCGTCACGGACAACCCATACGCCTTTGTATCTGGCTTCAACACTGTCGAACGGGTGAGATGGCCGGCACAAAACGCCATGTTCCTCGCGCTCCCCCTCCATTGGGACCAATCTTATGTCCTGTTTCATCGTCCCCGTTGGCTACCCACGTCTGAGTGTTAGGTGCTGCGGTGTCTGTGGGTGACCAAGCTGCACATCTGGCCTCGCTTCCAGCGAGACGTCATCAAAGATCTTCAAGTCCATGAGAATCGCCTGGCTGTGTTTGAAGTCAAGGTACGATGGCTTCTATTCTACATTCAGCATGCTCAACCGTCGTCCCCAAGGTTCACACCCATCACGTGGCCCACGGTGACACGACCGCCGACAGGTGCCTTTGACCAAGAACATGGCCCGCGTGCAGCAAGCTCTCGTTCGCTTGATGAGCTCGAGTTTGACTCAGGTGGGCGTGCCGCAGCACACGCACATATATCCAAAGGAAAATGGGAAAACCACACTGGGCTGTTTGGCCCATCTGCCGACTCACCGTTGATCTGTCACTTCCAAACTTGCCATAGCTCAAGAAACTGCGGCCCAGTCTAGATATGACTCACTTGACGGCCGAGTCTGGCCTTTTTCAAAACTTTTCCACGGTGCGTGAGTGTTGCGAGCGCACACCGACCCGCTCAGGCCTGCGCTCTGCGTAGCGCTCGCCGCCGTGTGCCTCATCACAATGTCCTTGAAAAGATATTGCGACGCCAGCTGGATGGCGTGTGGCACACCATCGGCAAGCAAACACGCCAACTCATCAAGGATCTGAGCACGCTCCGCGACTTGGCCGTTTTTCTCGACCAATACGACGCCGTGACCTTTTACCATTACCTGCAGGTATGGTGCAGCAAAAGTCGACAACACAGCGCGGGCTGCTTGTGCGCTACAAAACTGGAAGGAGGTGTTACCTGATGGTTTTGCCCATGACCATTAGACTTTACGTGCCAGCGAGTATGCTTTTACGCACACATCATACTGGGTTCTTCTGGATGCCACTGACGATCTCTTCGAGTTTGCCAAATGTCGTGTCTTTCCCCGGGATGCCGATGCAGCTCCCGGATCGGAAACGGAAAAGACTGACGCCACGGGTCGGGGTCCGCCTCAGTCCCACCCACCCGTAGCTTCAGAGGCACCTTCTGACACACCGGCCGCCTTGCCATCGCGCTCGGCACACGCCCTTCTGGCGGAGGGAGCACGGCGTGCGGCAAGCGGCATTGACCCAGCCGTTGATCGCATTGAGCGCAACCCCAAGTGGAGTGCCTACCAAGAGCAGATTGACATCTGGCAACGTGCCGCAGAGGTTAGCCCACCGTTGTGGCGGCCAAGTGCCAGTATCCCTCATCATATGGAAGCGCGAGGTTTGAGATTGAAAGTCTTGACGCCTGACCTCGAATCCTGCATTAGGCGAACCAAGATCAGCCGTGTTGCCGGACGCTTGTCTTGGTCCGTGATGAGCGCACGGCAAGGCAATTGCGTGCAGTCATGCATCGAGGTCAGGAGTACGTGTTGAACATGCAGCTTCGTCGCTATCGTGCTTGGCGCGTGCGCACTTCGCGTCTGAGGTATGTTGCCGCATGAGACCAAAGGCAATGTGGGTTCATCTGCGACAGGCTGATCTCCTTTACACATCATGGTTTGGCTTTCCCTCGCTTCGTGTGAGGGTGTTTAGTGCCAATGGCGTTCTTAAGCGCAACAGCACTCAAGCCTCAGGTGTGTCGCCGCGTGGGGTCTCGAGCGGTTTTGCACTGGGCCATGCGCATCTCATCCTTGTCCAATGATTGATTGGCTACTTGTTCCGCAGAGGCCGGACCCGCCTCCATGCGACAGTTGCGAAAAAGGAAGAAGCTCGAGGTCAGTTCATCGTAACAGTGCATAGAGGTTCCTTGGATTTCCTGCCGGAACCCTGTTCATTCTTCTGACTTGTCAATGTGGTTCTTCTTTTGAATGATTGCATCACGGGGGTTCTGGGCTGGATCGCATTGCAGGCGGCAGCGATCGAGGCTGATGGCGACCTTTATGGTGCGTGTGACCTCTGCCACAAGACTCGGGACCGGCCCTACAGGACCTTTTTTTTTTTTTTTTTTTTTTTTTTTTTTTCGTCTCACGACCTTCCTTTTGCCATAAAGCAGAGGCTGACGATGACTCACAAGGCGAATTGGAGGATGAAATCCGGGCAGACTACGCTTTGCCCCCGGACGAAGACCTGGCTGCCAACTTTGGCGAGTTTGGCGAAACCGGGTTCCACGTTATTATCCATGCTTACCACAGAGAAGGAGGCGTGCAGGGATCACGGTTGGCCCGGCTCTTGTTGGACCTGCAGCCGAACAACGTTCTGATCTATGATCTCAACATTGTCGTTGTGCGCGAGGTATGCACGCAGCTGCACTTTGTCTTTTCCAAGCGTGCTCGATGAGTACTCTGGAGCTCTTTTCAGGCTGATGGCACCGTCTAACACCGTGGTTTTTGTTCGGGTCTTGTCCTTCGATGGTACCCGTGTGTAGCTGGAGCTGCACGCGCACGTGGCCTCGCATCCCATCGAGGTGGCCCTGCTGACTCTGGACACTTCATTTCAGGTTGGTGCAACTGTCAGAGCCATGGCACGCACGGGCCTTTGACTCACAACTTGTTGGAACTGGCACTTGGCCTCTGCCTCTGAGTAGGAGCAACAATACTTGTCTTCGCTGCGACAGGAGAAAGAAGCCTTTACATATGTGATCAGCGCAAAACGGAGCATGGCTTTTCCTGTGGATCAGGTGTGTGCATCAGTTAATTTGGACAAAGCGTCCACCTAGTCGCCCTTGACATGGTTGTCTGTTCGACTGTCGCTTGTCTGTCCCTGCCTGCATCATGGACTGACTATTATGACGGCCGGGTGGATGCAAATAGGATGGTCGGCTTGGCCTGCGCCAAAAGGATGAACGACAGCTGGCCCTGCGGCCTGAGGATCAGAATGTCTCGACGCGGCAAGCGGGTGGCCGTCGTGCGACGGCTGGGACGCGACCCAAGGTATGCGTGGCGTTAGTGCCCTGTTTACCCGTGCGCATCTGAAAGCACTGTCAACGTTGTTTGGGCATGCCATGGGACAATACATGACTGAAACAGCGTATGTATCACACCGACGCTCATGATGCCATGTATGCAGGTGATTGTGGACATGCGCGAGTTCCGATCGTCACTGCCGTCAATCCTGCACGAGTTTGGAATTGACGTGGAGCCGGTTACCCTGCTCGTGGGCGATTACGTGCTGAGTCCCGAGATTTGTGTCGAGCGCAAGTCACTGCCCGACCTGATCGGCTCGCTGAAGTCTGGACGTTTGTACAACCAGGCGCTGCAAATGTCGCAGCACTATCCCAAACCGATCTTGCTGGTCGAGATAGACGAGAGCAAGCCCTATAGTCTGGTGGCGGCCAATGAGAGCTTGGGCTCGGACCTGGAGTTTAAAACCACGTTGGCACGGCTAGTTTTGCTGACGCTACATTTCCCCAAGCTGCGCATTTTCTGGTGCAACAGCCCCCACAGTACTGCTCAGCTGTTTTACGAGATGAAGCGGCGCGGAGCAGAGCCGGATGGAGAGCAGGCAGCGGCCATTGGCGTGGACATGGAGGATGGCCATCTCAGCGATAGCCGCTACGCCTCTGAGCCCGAAGCTGTGCTGCGATCCATGCCTGGGGTTACCCCAGCTAACGTCTATCGCATCATGTCTGGGATTGGTAGTCTACGGGAGCTGGCCACGGCATCGCAGGACCGGATCCGAGACCTCTGCGGTGGACCGACATTGGGTGACCAGCTGTATCGTTTTTTGCAGAATGAGGCGGTGGAAACCTCGGCCACGAGCTCAGCCAAAGGCGCGAGTCGCAACTGAGGCGGGATTGTATGGTGAGATGTTCAAGTCAGGTTTGATGGCACCCGGCGCTGAGCGCCAAGTTGGATAGTTAAACCCCTTTGACGAATTGACATGTGGGGCCATGTACAATGGATAGACAGCAAAAAAAAATTGGGCTGGTCAATCAGAGAGAGGCACGGTCAAACGAATGTCTTGCATCGATTGCACGGCAATTCGTGAAGCGCACTCGAAGCATGGTTCACCTCACCCAGTCAAACACTGCGGGTGCATGGAGCGAGGAGCAATGCCGGGATTGGTGGCAATAGAAGCCACATTAGTTTGGGGAAGGGTCAGGGAGCATGCACAACGGTGCTTTTTCTTCACATGTCTCAGCAAGCGTTTGAGGAAACGAGGGTGAACGCTGTTCGCGCCCAACAAGGAGGATGAAAGAGGAAATCGTTGGTGCTAGGGTTAGCTATAAGTGCGAGCGCAAGCCCGAGCCATGGCAAAGACCATGATGTCGGCGGTACGGCTATCGCTTGACCTGGCCTTTCAAGGCCTGGCATCTCGCCTCACAACTCACACCACTACTGTTGCTGGGTAGGTGTGGTTTGGGAGATGATACGCTCGGCCGATTGCATGAGCTGTTCTTCGGTGAAGCCGCGCACAACGCCGTCATCACCGACAAGCGGAGCACCTGGGATTCGCGAGGCCGCGGCGTCAAAGACAACGGGACGCACGTCGACAAGGTGCAGCACCTTGGCGAGCTGGCCATTGACGGCTGAGGTATTCTTGTGGATGACCGTCTGGTTGCGGCGATGTAGACCAAGAGCCTTCAGGGTGTTGCGGATGGATTCGGGATTGCGAATTGGGCTGCGCACGAGCCGCACGAGATGCAGCTTATGCGGCGCCGCCGCTGCGGCCTTGACTGCGACCGACGCCATCTTGTTCTGTTGAAATGAAAAGAAAAAAAAAAAAAAAAAGACGGTCGAGCGTGTACGACACAACTATACTTTAAAACAGATGTTGTCAACCCCGTCGTTGATGTCAGCCGTTTCAAAAAAGGGGGGTCACTTTGTAGGAGCTTATAGCACATAATGTGTGGAAAGCAATGTCAGAGAAAGTGCTGTCTTGTTGTTGTGTTCTCTTTTGTTGATGTTTTGCTGGATGTTGTGTTGCAGCTTACGGGCTTGCTGCCTGACTTGGCTCTTTGATCTGCACCACCTGCACAACGTGCCCCCTTCTTGTGTGCTGCACTCGCCTTGGCCCCCTAGAGCACACACGTCACTGGGTGGCTGTTTTCCCTCGCGTCCGCGCGCCACTTGCTGCAGTTTTTCGTTCGCGATCCCTTCCTCCAGGTATGCATTAAAATGACCGGTGCCCTAAGCTGCTTTCTGCTGTCCATCATGGCTGGCGACTGCTTGTGATTTGCATTCAATGTGCTGGGTCTGCTGTTTCCCCGCCATCTCTCTCTTTCTCTCTCTCTCTCTCTCTCTCTCTCTCTCTCTCTCTCTCTCTCTCTCTCTCTCTCTCTCTCTCTCTCTCTCTCTCGTGATCCGCCGCCAGTGACTGTGTAGCGATCTCTCGTGTTGTCGTCTTCTGGCACAGCGTAAATTGCGCGCGTTGAAGTGAGGGAACGGCTGAGTGCGCAAAGGCGAGCTACTCGTCTGGGTCAGGTGTGTGCAGATTCATGCCATGCACATGCACATGCCGTGACATCAAGCCGCTGATTTTGATCACTTGCCTTTCTGCCTGATTCGCCACAGTCACTCCGAGCTGTTCAAATTCTCTTTTTTCTTTCTGGTTGTGAGAGAGAGAGAGAGAGAGAGAGAGAGAGAGAGAGAGTGTGTGTGTGTGTGTGTGTGTGTGCTTCTTGCTCTGTTCTTTCTCTCTCTCTCTTTGTTTGCTCTGTTTCTGTCTCTCTCTTGTTCTCTTTTGTTTTGTTCTCTTGTGCTGTTAGCTCTCTGTGTTGTTGCATCAGGGCTTGTTTGTCTGTCTGTGTTTGTTTGTCTGTCTGTGCAGTTTTGTGGCGAGCTCCTTTGGAGCCTTGGTTTCGAGTTGCAAGGCACTCATCGCACTTCATTCTCACAGTCCATCATGGGTGGCACCTGCAGCAGTTCGGCCAATGTCAAGGTGGGCAGTGGCCTGCAAGCTTCTCAAGTGGAGAGCATCATCTTCGTGCTTGGTGCGCCCTCGCCCGCTACCCACTGCCAGCTGCCTTGACAACCAAACATGCCCAACAGCCCTCGGTCGCGAGTTGTTGCGACAACCCCTGCTACAACCTCTGCTACAACCTCTGCTACAACCTCTGTGTCAGCCTCATCAACCCTGTGTGCGCTCCTTGGTAGGCGGTCCGGGCAGCGGCAAAGGCACACAGTGTGCCCGCATTTGCGAAAACTTTGGCTACACCTCCCTCTCCACGGGGGATCTTTTCCGCAACGAGGTCAAGCAAGACTCGGATCGAGCCAAGGAAGTGCAACGGCTCATGTCCGAGGGCAAGCTGATCCCTATCGACATTACCTTGGAAATCCTTGCCGACGCCGTTCAATCCACGCTCGCTACCGGTGGTCCCGTCAAGCTTCTGCTCGACGGCTTTCCTCGTGAGCTTGATCAAGTTCACGCCTTTCAGAAAAAGGCATGCTGCCTCGCATCAATTCTGCCTTGTTGCCCCACTGCCGCCTCATCATGGCGTGGCTGGCCGTATTTCCCGTTCTTGTTCGGCCCATTGTCTCACTCCCCGCCACCTACCCCCCGCTCGCTGTGCTTAACAGTTTGGTCGCGGTTGCGACTTTGCCTTGTACTTTGAGGCCGACGATCAGACGCTGGTCGCCCGTTGTTTGGAACGCGGTAAGACGTCGGGCCGCAGCGACGACAACGAGGAATCCCTCAAGGGTCGCATCGAAACCTACCACTCCAAGTCCCGCCCCGTCGTTGAGCACTTCCGCGCTGCCGACAAGCTCAAGACCGTCAACGCCGGTCAAGACATTGCCGACGTCTGGAAGGACGTACAAGCCATTTTTAAGTCCCCAACCCCGACCGAGGTCTCCTCCGCCCCAGCAGTAGAAGGAGCAGCGGACGCATCGACGGGCAAGATGACCGACGCCAAACCTGCCGAAGGCATCACCATCACCGTTTGTGGTGGTGGCAACGCGGCTCACATTGCTGCCGGCATGTTTGCCAAGAATGGCGCCAACGTCAACCTCTTTTTCTCCTTCGAGGACGAGGCCAAGCGCTTCAAGGAGGCCTGTGATAAGGCTGGTGGCGTCACCGTAACGACAAAGACCACCTCCTACACGGGCCAACCCAAGGTCATTACGGCAGACCCCAAGACGGCCATTGAAGGAGCCGATCTCATCCTTCTTATCGTCCCGGCCTTTGCTCATGAGCCGATTCTCAAGCAGATTGCTCCTTTTCTGAAGAAGGGGGCCTTTGTGGGTGCCATTCCAGGCCCCGGCGCCTTTGATCTCATTGCCATCAATGTACTGGGCGACCTCATCAAAGAGCGGGACATTACCTTGTTTGCTGGCACCTCCCTACCGTGGGCTTGTCGCTTTGACGAGTATGGTTGCAAAGCCTCGCTCCTTGGTGAGAAGAAACGCGTTGACATCAACGCGCGCCCCAACGAGCCCGAACGCAACGCTCTCCTTGGCGACAAGATGTCGCGGCTGCACGACCTGACGGACTTTCAGTGCAAGGGCAACATGCTCACCTCGGCTCTTTGGCCAACCAATTGCATCATCCACACGGGTATCTCCTACGGCATCTGGCATGACTGGGACGGCGAACCGGTGGCCGAAGCCCCATTGTTTTACCAAAACTGCAACGACTTTACGGGTTCGGTGCTCGATGGCCTCTCCAACGAGATTGGTCAAGCCGTAGAGGTCCTCAAGAAAGCCGGTGCCGACCTCGCTGGCTGGCAGCCCATTGATGTGTATCTCCTCGATGTTTACGGTGATGTCATCTCTGACCACAGCAGCACAGCACAGATCTTCGCCACCAATGACGCCTTCCGTGGGCTCAAGGCCCCGGTCACGGAGGTGGAAGGCGGCAAGTTTGTGCCCAACTTTCGCACCCGCTACCTCACCGAAGACTTGCCTCACGGTCTCGCCGTACTCCGCGGTGTTGCCGAGATTTGCGGGGTCGAGACACCCATGATGGACAAGGTCCTGCTGTGGGCCCAGCCCAAGATTGAGAAGGAGTACCTGGTTGATGGCAAGATCCAGGGCAAGGATATTGCTCAGAGTGGTTGCCCGCAGCGATTTGGTATTACCACCCCCGAGCAGCTCGTAAATGGCGACATTCCCAACAGTGCCAATTGAGCATGCCGATGTCCTCCGGAGATGCCGTAGCAGAATAGGATCCGGCTCTGAATTTTGATAATTTTGTGATTTCTTTCCTTCTTCTTTGTTTGCATAAAATTTTACCGTCTTTGCTGTCTTTGAACCTATAGCGTCGCCACCCTGTTGTCTCATGCGATGTGCATCCCAAAGCTGTTGTACACCATTGTCACAACGCCGTGTTTAAATCGAGACTTGGCTGATTTGTCAGCATTGTTTTCCCGCCTTTTTTTAAAAAGTCGAGTTGATGCATTCTTCGGTTTGTGTCATTTCCCTTTTTTTTCTCCTTTTTTTGAATCGGCAGCTGGGTATTCGGATAAACAGCAACGATGATTTCTGCCTTCTTCTCCTCGTTTCGCGAGTTTGCCATCGAACTCGAACGAGACAGCTGTACTCTGCGCCAACGGGCCCAAGCGCCGCCAGGTTGGTCAATCTATCGTCAATATATCTGTCTTGTATCGCTGCCCGCGCCCTCGCGGCTGAATAACAAGGCTCATGTTCCCCTCCGGACGTGCGCCACCATCTAGACGACGCAAAGCATTATACCGATGCCAAAGCCATGCTCGTTGAGATGCAAGAAGACATTGAGAACGTTCACCATGCCCTACACGAGCTGCAGCAGGAGCCCTGCTATGATTACACCATGGCAGACCTTGTTGCCCTGTGCTCGCAGATCCATGAGGTGCGATGATACTCCTGCGGCATAAGCTCTTCTTTTCCGGGGCTCACACTCTGCTTTGCGGCACTTAAATGCATTTAGGCTACCGCCTCGCGCCTGGGCGCTGTTGAGGACGAATTGGAGCAATATGGCTACGTTCGCCCGGCAGAGTGCGGTAAGAGTGGTGTCCTATCCAGCGCCCATGTGCTGACAAGCGCTTAGCACGATGCCCCTTTTACCTCAAACCATGTTTCCCACACACCTGGGCGTGTTTGCTTAGATCTTGTCGAGGACACTTCTTCCGAGCGCGCCCACGAGGCCCCAGCGGCAGACGAAAGCGGGTTGAACTCCACCTTTACGCATGATGACGATGAAGCTGGAGAGTCCGCTCTGCCAACTCCCGCATCGCCCGTTGCCCCACGCACTCCTAGTGGGGCGGGGACGAGCACTGGCGCTTTGTGCTCTGCGCCTATCACGCCAGCACGGCGCTTCATGGCAGCAGAAAAGCCGGCCGTGGCTTCCCCCCGCACACCGTGCCTTGAAGACATGGGCTTGTCGTCAGTGACACTCGATGTCCTCAAACACCATGGCACCGGCACTAGCTTGCTGCGCCCTGCTTTTGATGCCGAAGGTGAGTTGTGAGTTGTGAGATTTTTTTATGATTTTTAACATGAGCATCGGAAACTAGGAACTCAAATAACTTTTTGCCTTTTGAAACTCCTGACCTGGACTTTCCTCTACTAGAACCAGAGCTCCCCTCAATCTCGGTACCAGGTCTGGACCCGAGCTTGTCCGCACCCTCTGTGCCAGCATTGGGTACAAACGATGAAGATCTTGACCTTGACCTTGACCTTTCTCGTTTCCAGTAAGGGTATCGCTGCCGCTTCTCTTCCGCCCGGGAGAACTACTGCCAGGATGGCCCATTGATGCAAAGTATAATTGCTGTGAACCACCCGCGTAGATTCCAAAGCGAGGAGGTTCGAGAGCTGGGGGCCAGTCTGCCTCGAGGAGTTTCTTTCGGGGGCAAACATCTGGAACCAGTGGCGGAGCCCATGGTAAGGGAGCCCCGTCCGGCAGCAAGCACGACAGTCTCGCACAGCAATGGCATGAACATTTCCGTGGCCGAGTATCAGACCTTGGCCCCATCGACTCGGGACTGCATCGATTTGGACACGCTCAACACCCAGCTTCGCAAGTTGTATCTCATCTACCAGACAGCACTGGCGGACATGGAAGAGCCTTTCTTTACTATCAAATCTTTAGGGTAAGTAATGTGCCTAACAGCTTCCCCCAAGCTAAAAAAAGTTGTCATTTGCGTTCTGAAGTCGTCAGTATCAACATTTGCCCGATCCATCTCCTTCATCTAGACACGAGACCTCAATCGGACGCAAGGCTGCCCCGCTCCTGCTGGCACTCCACAAGCTCGGCCGTCTCCACATCAATGTCAGTCTGTCGAACAGCTTCTCGATACTGTCTGCTCTCGCTCGTTTTTTATTTTTTTCCTTGTATTCTTGAGTATTTATTATTGTCACGGGAGAGGGGGAAGGGGGACTCATGCGCGAAGTCGCAAAATATACTCACCACGACGACTTGCCGCCACTGGTTCTTCTTGCCTGTTGGCTACCTGTAGGCCGAGAGTGAAGATGCCATCCGCGACCCCACACAACCCACGCCCCGCCCCGAAGACATCATGTACACGTTCTCTCCTCGCGGCTCTTTTCACTATGCTTAATTGGGCTGATTTGAAGTTGGCTCTTGGCTAGGCCTCAAGACCCATGTGCCCGGCCAAGTGTGGTCAACACCGTTTGGCCCCTTTGTGAACATTTGCGCACGTCTTGACACGCCAGACCTCAATTGAGACAGATAATGCCCTGTATACATGTTATTCGTGACTCCAAGCCCCTCCCTCTGACGACCAGGGGCCGCAAATTAAGTTAACAACACAACTCTCCTACAATCCAGCTGGACAATCTCAGACAACATCCCACGACAACTCGGTTGTTCGCATTTGCATCTGAGCCTCACGAGCCTCTTGCAAAAGCCGGCGATTCTTGTAGATCAGCTCGCGGTGGGCTTGTTCTGACAGTGGTTCGCCATGCGCCTCAGTCTCAGCTCTACGCATGATCAATCAAAAGCAGCTATCAGCATCAAGCGGGCCCCCGACAAAAAGAAAGGGCGTGAGGTAAAACTTACCGCAGCTGCACAGGATGGCCTTGTCGCTTGAGCAGGGCAAAAACCTGCTGTAGATTGCCGCCAAGACTTTGAGACGGCGCTGTTGATGTGCCCGCAACAAAGGGAACGCCGTTGAAAGGCAGGTCAACTTGAACATGGGCCAAGCCATCCGTGGCCAACCCACGCGAGGCCCGATCTGCGCGCCCAGCCAACACGTGTGATGTCCAAGCCTTGGTTGGAGCTAAGTACCGAGGCTGGGGCATGGCAGAACCAGCACCGTTGGATAAGCCTCGAGCACCCTTGACCTTCCTCTCAGTGGTCCGAGGTTGAGGCACCGGACCTCGCCCAATCCGCTGTCCCTGTCTCTGCTCCTTAAAAGCAACACGGTTCCGATTGGGAGTGCTTCGGTTGGGTCGAGGATGCTGGGATGTCTCTGACATGGACACGGCTTTGGGTGGGGCGATGGGTGAGGGCGAGGGATGGTGCTCCTCTTGGCCTGCCGCCAACGTCTCCTGGTCTACAGACATTGCGTCAGCTGTGTCGGTGCCTCGAGAACAGCAGGCGTGGCGAGGCGCCGATGTATTGCTACCGACATGAGACATGACGGTGGACTTGGCATTCCGATCAGCGTGTCGCCCCGAAGCATCGGCCGAGGCACGACGACTTGACTGAAAACGGGCCGCTTGGTCCTGGGCGCGAGCCAGTGCGGCTGTCTGAGCTTGTTGGTCAGCAACGGTCACAGACAGTGATTCATAGCGCTCATGCAGCCTCCGAAGCTCCCCTTGAAGCGCTCTAACGTCGGCCTAATGGGAGTTCAAAACAAGCACAGGGACAATCAAGGAAAAAAAAGAATTGTCGGGGAGCACCTGCAACCGGAAGGAAGGGTGCCTCGACTGAACAAGCCCTTAGTGCGTCCAGTAAGGCCGGACTGGCCAATGCTGTGTTTACAGACCTGCGTCAAATTGTGTTGCGTATCAATCGACTTGGTAAAACTCTCCAGCGTAGAAATACGTTCCTGTGATGCAAAGGTTTTGTAGAATGAGCTACCCTTCTCGTAACTAGATCATCGTTCCAAATCAGGACTAGTAGTCAAAAAGGCTGGTTTGCTCTGGCCATTGCCTTTTGAATGCGCTGGCTTGCAAGGGCAACGGTGTCTTTGCCCCATCCAGATGCCGTGAGTACATACCGCGAGAGCTTGCAACTCCTGCACGGACACGCGTAAGTCCGATGGGTTGGAGCTGGTCGCGCCTGCAGGCCCCTGTTTCGCCGGTGCCTTGGGCTTGGCATCGCTCGATCTTAGTGGCTGTGACCTCGATGCAGGGTCCTCAAGATCTGCAGGTGCTTCGCTCGCCCCCATGAGGCTGTCCATCGATAAGGCATCATTGTCCCGCACCTTCGCGCGAGCATCTAGTCCAGTGGTCCCAGTCACCGCTGTTTGTGTGCCCGTGGCATGGGAATGAAGACGAGCCGATGCTTCAGGCACGTCGAGCGACGCCTCTGCCGAAGGCAATGATTGCCGAGCTAATGGGCGGGGCCCTGTCGGGCCCGGGTTGTTGCTGGTAGGAGCGGCCTCGCCTTGCATCGATTCCGAGCCTGCATGAGCACTCGAGGAGGAAGTGGTCTCAGCAGAGATGAAGGCAGTGGACTGGGTTGCTGCGGGAAGCACAGTTGTGCCAGAGATGGGCGCAGCAACAGGGGAAGTAGCCATGTCGCAAAAACTGGCTGGCCGCCCTTTGGGCGCGACACGAGGGCGAGGCGGCTGCTTGTGCGAAGCCGTTGCCGGCGCAGTCGATGGGGATATAGATTCATCAACAGCTGCTACATCCGGCTCGAGCGCATTCACTTGCAGCTCTCCCTGGTCAGACCAGGTGACAAGGGGATTCGAGTCGGCGACTGAATCCGAGGTATAGGTCGAGTTGGAGTGGGCCATGCGCACGTGGCTAGCGGCCGTGGTGGGGGCTTGGGGCACGTGAGATGAGATGGGATTCACCACGGAATGCCCATGCTCTTCCAGCACAAAGTGTGACCCATTCCATACCACGCGTGGCACGCCATCACTCGTTCGCGACGCCGCAGCGAAGTGAGACGGTTGCCCACCGGGAGCGCCGCGCCTAGTGGCGTCTTGGTGGCTCTGAGATTTCGGTGCCGTCGCTGCCTGGTGCAGATCGGCGCTGTGCTGAGTGCCAAAATGCTGATGCAAATAAGCATCCAACTGAGCAAGGCTGGAGTCAGCGGCTTGGGTCGCGGATTGTGGGTCAGATGGTGGTGGCGCTGCAGGTGCTGGCGGCGGTGCTTGTGAGCGCATGTCTCGCCGGATGTCCTGCCAATTGAATTTGATGGAGCAAAGAGCCATCGAGGAGAAAGTGAGATGAAGTATTTCGCACTCCTTTTTAAGCGAGGAAGAGAGGGGCGGAGTCAGTGTCTCGCCGGCGTATGAGGTATGCTGACCTGAAGTTCAGCCTTCAGGCGCTGGGACTTGTCCTCCTATGGGTTCCATCGACAACCATGCACCGACAGCACAATCGGATTATTGAGCCGATGCGATACCAACACAATAAATAAGTTCACACGGCCCAAATCCACGTACAGCGGCAGTGAGGCTAGCCTGCAGTCGCTCGATCATGGCCAGTTCGGCAGCTTCCGCGGCACGGTGGGTTGCCGTGTACTGGGTCTGATATCCACCAGCCTCACGCTGAAGTCGATCGTAGCTCGCTAAAGGATAAAAGGCAATTGAATTGAATGATCGATGATAGAGAATAGCCAATCGCAGATTGAGCTTGGCAGATCATAGCCATGCCAGGTGCACCAACCCTGAGCAGCATCACGCTCTTGCTTCAGCACGTCGTACTGGTGCTGTAGCTGACGCAGCGCTCGGACCACCTCTATCGTACCATGCCCGGTGACCAGTAAGAAGACAAGATGGCTCAAAGAATGAGACAACCAACCAGACAGTTCGGGCTCACAGCAAAGAGACCTACCACTAGTCTGACTCTCGGGAAATGGATAGGTGTAGATGGAGGGAGTCTGGGTCACGTCTGCATGGCGAGGAATGTTTGCAAAAGGCAGGCCTCGCATCACGGGCGAATTGGTTGCCATGATGCTCGGGCCGTTTTCTTACAGAACCCAAATCCCTCAGGCAGACAGCCCATACAATATCCACACTTTTGGGCGTGCCCAAGCACACCCCCGACCGCCAGCAGCCCGTCAAATAGCGGCGTTGCCCAGAACAATTGGACGATGGCCAGCTTTCGATCTGCGGCGCGACAAATTTCAAGAACAAAAAATTGAAACTTTTCCGCCGTTACACGGTTTAAAATTGGAGAGGTGGTTTGTTTTTCAAATTTGAGGCGCTTGAACAGCACTTGGCCATTGGCCGTTTGGGCCTTGCCCGTCCAAGAGGGAGAGGACAGAGTTGCTTAGTCCGCACGCACCCACATGCATGCTTGGGGCATACGGGGAGACATCTGGGCGCGCACAGCTTGAGAATCAGCGCCCCATACTCCAAGCCATCAAGAGCACAAGCGATTGTCAATGAGACGTAAAAGAAAAAAACATGGTGAGGAAAAAAAGCAATCGATTATAAGGGTCGTGAGATACGAGAAAGAAGACTCTGGTCAACTTTGCGCATAGTCACTTGATGAGAGCGCTCCCATGTGAAACCATAACTCAAGAAAAAGGGACACACACACACACACACACACACACACACACACACACACACACACACACACACACACACACACACACACACACACACACACACACACACAGAACGGGACCATGCAGAAGCAGAAGGCAATCTGTGGGAAGCCAAGAAAACACAAGTGGCAACTGGCTTTGGTCTGCTTTGAGGTGCTGACTGTACACATCAGGCTGGCCGTGCGGTGATCTGCGTTTTGATGAAAAGATCATGGTTGTTGACTATTGGCGTTCCTTCTGTTCGGCTGCAGCAATTTCAGCCCCCGTCATGGCGTTTCGAGACGTCTGAAGTTCTTCGACCAGAAGGGTGCGCCCCTTGGCTTGCAAAATGTCTAACATGGTGTGGCCATCTGCGTTGCGGGCATTGACGGCACAGCCTGCCATCTCTTCCAAGATCTCGCAGCAGGAGCGATTCATGTTGGGATTACCCGCCAAGTGATGCAGCAGTGTGCTGCCATCTGAAAAGACAGGTGGCAGCAGGTTGTCGACTTGGGCACACTGCAACAGGTGTCGCTCACCAAAATTCTCATCGGCGACTAAAGCCTTTAGGAATGCATGCCGATTCGACGTGGCCCAGGCGAATTTATGCCGAGCCAGCTCCTGGGCCAAGGCGCTCACATGATCCTTTCGAATGATATACGAAAGAAGTGAGCTAGTTTGCTCTTCTTGGTCATGTTTTTCGGTGGCTCTCAACCCGAGATTACATCCAGCAAGAATGATGGCAGCCAGCGCACTCATGGAGGCTTGACCAAAAAGAAGATGCTTGAGTGTGAGACCATTGGTATCGAGGCGGGCCCCTCGCTGTATGAGCAAAAAAACCTGCTCGATGTTATCTGCATAGTCCAAGGGCGCTAGACTGTCGGCGTCCACCGCGTTGATCAGCCCTGCATCCATGTAGCGCAGAAGAGCATTCAGTAGCGGCATGTTCCGACCAATGACGGCAAGGTGTAGAGCCGATCGTCGCTGTGGGGTCACTTGGTTAATGTTGGCACCGGCTGCTCGTAACAACTCGGCCGCCTGTGCCTGTCCGTGCTCGACCGCGCTGTGAAAAGGTGTAAAAATACGCGGAAGTTGCCACAGGTCGGGACAAATACGGCCCCGGTCCTCAAAGACGAGGAACCCAACGTCGTAAGCAGGTAGTTGAGTGTAGTCCACGCTCAAGAGGGCTCGAATGGCCGACAGAAATCCCCGCCTTGCCGCTACATGGAGGGCTGTCAGGAGAAAAGGGCCTAGAGGGTCAAACATAAGGGTGCCTTGCTCCTGAGCCAGTCGTACAAAGGTCTCCTCATCACAGGTGTCCAAATTCAATGTGCGCCATCGACAAACGTTGGTGGCCATGGTGACCGCGGTCCGCAAGATCGAGATGTGAACCGCGTGTTGTACATGAAAAGGCGAGATCGATCACGGCTAGTCGGCGCAAACAAGCAACAGCTTTAAGGGTGCAACAGCAGTGGCAGCAGCGATGATAGGCGAGGCAGAAGCGGCGCGGCTTGCATGATGAATCGCTGTTGGGCACCAGGCCAGGAGCACTGCAAAAGTGGATCAAAGGGCACGCATCAATACTGTCCTGCAGCAACAACTCCGATGCCTGCTCAACACACACACACACACACATAAGCGGGCCGCAAACCCAACCCCCGATGTGACCAAGTCCCTCACAATCGCGTTGAGCGTCCCCTCCCTAACCCCCTTTCAGACACCGCGCGCGCACCGCCAGTTCGTCAGCACTCCATCAAAAGCCACTGATTTGATTGACATGTTAACCCCACCTGTCAGTGACCCATCGCACACACACACACACACACCTCGCGTTGAATGGCGCTCGTGCATACACGACTACGATCTCTTGGAAAAAATGTGTGAAGAAAGAGTCATGTCAGCATACGTACTTTGCTGCTTTTTGCTGTTCGTGCTTGGTCACAAAGGCACGAGGCAAGTGTGATAGACAACGCCAAACCAAATCCCAAGATTTGGCACCCTCCATCAAACCCGACTCACACACGCCAATTCGTGCGTGGTCGTTGTTGGTCGTGGTCGCCGCGCGGTGGCGAGCAAAGCAAGCACGTCAACCGCTGGGGCAAATGCAAGATCTTGCAAGATTGTTTGCAGTTTGGTTCAGATCTTTCATACGAAACCAATCAAAAATCTTCGTGTAAATCCAAATCCAAATCCAAATCCAAATCCAAATCCAAATCAATTATGAAGCTCGGGAGGCCGGGGTCAGGGTGGGCATAAGGGGCAACAAACAACACCCAAAGAAGACGCCAAGACGCGGATCGCCTTCAGATCAATCACAAGACTAAACGAAAATTGAATGTATGGTCACGACCATATCAAACAATAACGACAAGCCCAGAACGAAGCATACACGCCCAACCTTTAGCCGCGGGAGCTCAGTGTCGAGAATCGGTTAATGTAAAGAGCGACAACGGCAACGCCGCACGCAGCACAGCAGCAAGCGGCGAAAGAGAGACAAGCAATGCAATATGCAACAAGCAACATTGAACAACATTGATCGGCACAAAACGCGGCGCCCACAGGTGGGACGCAGTGCACCACAATAACCTAGACATTGCTGTAGTGATTGAGGCGAAACAAGGGGACGCGTCCTTTGTCGTTGCCCTACGGTTAGAGAGTTTGTGAAAGCATGAACGCATGCACAGGCGTGGTGAGCTGATTAAAACTCATACATGACAATGGCCCTCCTGCGCACAGGACAGGTAGTACGAACCACGGCGAAGTAGCCACCATTGGGTGAAAAGCCCAATGAATGCACATAGTGCAATGGAGTTTCTGCACGCGCAGGCCCAGGGTCAGCACCACCACAAGCAGAAAAAAAAACATCAACGTTGATGCTGAAGGGTCTGACCACCCACGACAAGCACGCTGTGGGGACCACAGCCTTCAAGATCATGCGAGTCAAATTTACGCACTGGTGGTCGGAAAGTTGTTGTAGACGGTCGTCGAGTTGACGTGCACCTGGTGATTAAAACAAGGTGGTTGGACCAAGTGCACGTGGAAAAGGTCAGTCCACAGTGCACCAATGCACAGCGCAGCATTGCACACATCCCACATCACGATGGCGTGGTTGCTACGACACATACCAGTCGCAACGCTTGTTTGGTCATGCGGCTGCCCATGGCTAAAAGTTGGCCGTCATGATTGAAACTGAGATTGTCAATCTGGGTCACCAAATTCTTGATGACCTTCACAGGGGTGGGATCCGTGGAACGCAGACAACTGGAGTTGTAAATGTTGACAATACCACTGTCAGACCTATGTTATCCAAACAGGGGGGATCGGCACAAGCAGGCAATACCCAGCCAACACGTGAGTGTTTGGCCAAACGTCGGCTCAAACCGTCTGACCCCGATTGGGAAAAAAAAAAAAACGGATCCATGGACGCACCCAGTGGCCACGTGCTCATCATCGGGGCTCACAGCCAGACTGGTTGAGCGCAAGCAGCCCTCATCGACGAAGACATGGGTACAATCACGCGTGTTCATATCCCAGACATAAATCTTGCCATCCTCTGTCACGTGGTTTGCAGACAAGAAGACATGCGTGTAAGGATGCATCGAGACACCGTGTTCCTAAGTAGAACAAGACATATTCACTTGAACTGGCCAGACAAGCCTAGACACATACCACCAGACGAGTACATGACGCTGCCGTCGCTGTTAAAGGCCACGTGGCGAGCCGGTCCGTTCATGTGCAGATCACAGATCCAGTGGCGTGACTGATGCCGACAATGCCAGGCAGATGGTACGAGGCGATATTTATGAGCGACGATAACTCTTCCAAGTTGAAGCATCCTAGCATGCACTCCAATGCCATTCACAGTGTTGCGTGCAGCCTACCTGCTGTGACACGAGGAGAAGCGCGCCATCCTTGCCAGTGAAAACCAAGTGCTTGTCGTCGGGCGACACCCACATGCGCTCCAAGCTACGCTCGGCGCGGCCTGCCAACACCCCGAGATTGCAAGACACACAAGGTCAAGCCACGACCAATGCACAATTGACAAGAGCTGAAAAGGGCGGGCCTCAGCTACAACTCAGATGATCAAGACAATCAAGCATTGTGGCTTGCTTGCGCACCTTGAAGACGAGGAATGCGTTCGACTGCAGTCCGTTCGAGATCAAACGAATAGAAAAATGGGCGACGGCCGGACAAGAAAATCTAATCGCAGTCAGAGACAACAATTGAGTGAAAAGGAAGGGTCAGTCCACGTCGGCATGCGGTAGGATTAAGGCCATCGACTGACTTTGTTGCCTTGGGGGGTGAAGCCAGCACTCATGATGGGCATATCTTTCAAGAACGTCGACTGCAGCAAGGCGTTCTTCTTGCCATCGACCTGAAAAGTTTGATCAGCAATGTGAGCTCGGAATGAAATAAAGCATCTCGCACCCAGAAAGAGGATTTCAGCCCGGCGGATGTGAGGAGGTCAGAGGTTTGTACCTGAAAGAGGCGCAGGGTTCGATCCATGCCGGCAGTAAAGAGTGCCGGCGCCGACGGGTGAAAGCCGAGGACTTGCAGGACGGCCTTCACAGGTTGACAAGCACATGGTAGAGAGCAAGTTGACAAACGGTGAGGAGCAAGCAACACGCACGACGACGGCAATGTCCGTATTGCAAATGGATGCGGCGATATGGTGGTATGGGGGCGCTCAGATAATGAGAAAGGTTTATCCACAAGAAGCTTCAGATTGAAGACTGAATAAAGTTTGTTCATCATTGTGCCCATCACCACCGCGCCACAGCAACACATAAAAAAAAAAAAAAAAAAAAGAAAAAAAGACAGAAGACAGACCTTGCTGGGTGCCGCGTGGTTGCCGTCGCGGACGGTCGAGAATTTGAGACGGTGAGCCGGAATGGCCGCAGACCGACGGGAAATGAGCCGGGCGGAAGTGCGCAAAAGGCTTTCTTCATCCTCTTCGGCCTCTTTGCCCTCCTGTGCTGCCCACTGAGGGCGACCATGGATCTTTTGAAATTGCGCACGCAGCCGCTGCTCATACTCACCACCATCTATCACCTACAGACAAGAGAAGAGACAGGCCAACTTAACTTGATGACCCCAAATTCTCGAAGATGGACTACGTCAACGCACAAACCTTGTCCTCTTCGTCGGTGCGCAACTTGCGCAGTCCCTTTTGCTCTGCAATGTCCACAGCCAATTGCTGATCATCTTCGTCCTCCCACGCCGCTCCTTGGCCTCCCTCCTCACTCTTGGCCTCATCATTGCTCTCGTCATCGCTAGCAGCATTCACCTCACGCTCATCATCACTGCCATCTGAGGCCTGGGTACCAGAACAGGAAGGAAAAGAGGAAAAGGAAGATGAGAAGGCGCCCCGAAGAACACGCGCGCCCTTTTAAGCCTCAGGCCTCGGGACAATCAGCGCGGAGGAAACGCCAGACCACGTGGTAACTCACCTCGCCCAAAATGGCATCCAAAGCTTGGTCGCCTCGTCCAAAAACTGCAGTCTCCAACTCTTGTTCCAACTCAGTGTTTGATTGATCCAATGCTTTGCTGCGTTTGGCGCGCCGCCGCGTAGAGCCCGTTGTTGGAGCAGGGGCGGCACTCGCCGTGGTCGCCGCCGCCGCACCACGCTTCAGCTGTCGTCGCAACATGTGTTCGGTGTGTGTGTGTGCGACAAGGGAAATGGTAAAGTGTGACGTGATCTAGACTTTAAAGCACAACGTGGGGGAGATACGAAAGAAAAGACAAAAGAGATTTAGTTGTGCTTTTGAGCATGGCGATTAGAGAAACATGAATTATGGCGCATGTAGGTGCACGCCAAGAACAATCGACTCGCTACGAAGATGAGGCAGCCGGTGCAGAGGTCTTTTGCAAGTTGTAAAAATCATCAAGCATGTTACTTAAAATGCGCTCTTCACTGTCATCGAGACTGGCCACGTCTGCTGGCATCCGCTGGGCAAGCTCGCTGATCAAGGCGCAATGTCGCTCGAATTTTTGCATCTTTCTGGCCCAGGTGCTACGGGCAAATACAGATGCTCTGTGGTGCAGAGACGCAGTGGGACAAAGCCATCCGGAGTGAGAAACAAAGGGGTCGCTAGCCATTTATTACATAAAACTCTGCACCCCTAGCTCCCAAGGCAGGACAGCCGTACTTTGGATTCGATGCCTTGAGAAAGTGGGCAATGTAGATCAGGGCTGATTGTTGCGACGTCAAGAAAGGATACTTGGGTCGTTTCAGCCCCACGCTGGTGATGCTTTTGGTGATGAGAACCGACACGGTTTGCTCCAAATACCCCAGCATTGGCAGCGCTTGTACGTCCTGTAAAGCCCGCCGAGGAGGCAAGGTAAGACATCATGTGCTCACGTTTCTTGGCCTAATAATAGTGGACTTACCAGCTGTTTGAGTCGTCGAACAGGAAGGCGCGCGGGAAGCTGCAGGCCTGTAAACGCTGATGGGCAACGACAAAACTCAGCCGCCTCCTTGGCTCCCTGGCAAGCGTAAAACTTGCTGTCGAATTGCACAATGTGTTCTCGAGAACCCTCCACCAAACTCTCAAAGCGCTTGTAGCCTTGGACATACGTCACGGGGCAAAAGGCACCAAACTCCAGCTATGCACAAAACATGTAGCAGCAACAGGCAGAGCAAAGGCCAAGAAAGCATGCTTGCGAATGAGTGAACATTGTCGAGCACGGACGGTTACAACCCCAGACAAAATGCGTAGGGACCCACCTTGTTTGTCGATATAAGTGAGGCATCAGCCACGACGGTGGGCCGCTGAGCCGGTGGCGCACATTGCGCATAAGCCTGCCAATGCACACCATAGATTGCAAGCCAGTCAGCCAACACGGATCATCACCAACGCAAGTAGTACAGCGGTACAGCAGCACAGCCGGCACTTTGCGCGTCGAGGAATCAGGGCACACGCACATCCGGGTCAGTGTGAAAGCGCGCCAGGTCTGCCGGTTCATGAACAAAATAAACTTGGTCGTTATACAAAATGCCGGCCGAAAGTGAATCCCATGATGCCGTCACCAGCTCTTGATGATCGCGCCAGCTGCAAGATAACCCAGTGCACAACAAAGAGGAGAGATCAGGACATAACCCTTCCAAGAGAAAACGAACAACAGTTGTGCTCGGGTCAGGAACGCAAAGCTCGGTGCGCGTAGCCACTGACCGCACGACATCCAGCAGCCCAAAGGGCCCAAGTTGGTTCTCCAATGTGGTGCGCGCCGTGGCAAGATGAACCAAACGAGCGGGCTGATTCGCGGCACGGTTGCTCCAAAACTGCGCCTGAGCGGCAGTCGCTGTCTCAAGACTCAGCTGTATGGCTCTCTTCACCGCCCACTTGGATCCAGTGGCTGGGATGCTGTGCCAGTTGCGGTGCTGGGTCACAAAGTGCTCGCGAAACGGTGCAACCTGTGTTTTATAGGCCTGATAGAGGCCTTCACATAGCTCAACGGCCATGCAAATCTGCTCGCCCAGCAAGGAAGCACATTCATCTCATCAGCCTCCGCCGCAACACGGTGTCCACCCGCTTACATCTCGAGGTGATAAAAGCAAACATCATGCAAAAAAAGCCTACCGGTGGATCGGGCATGGGCTGTTCGCGGGCCTCCTGGCAACGCTTGGCAACGACCGCCATGTCTGCTTCAAGCTCGTAGATGGACGTTGGTAGGAGCAATTCATGACGAGACAGTGCTTGCCACTATACATGGTTTGAGCGGTTCATACGACGCAGCAGCAACCGCAGCAGCAACCGCAGCAGCAACCGCAGCACACACACACACACACACACACACACACACACACACGCAATGAATGTTGGAAATGAGAGGAGACGCAGTTCCGTGGTCCGGCACGAATCAATCGATTGAGGCGGGGGCAGCAAGCCTCGCGATTGGCCTGGTGTATCAAACGTACCAACTCCAGAGGAAAGCTCTGCAGATCCATGACGTAGCCCTCAATGGCGGCCCGAGGTCGGCATGTGGCGTGGAGAAGGGCTTGTCCCAACGTGGCTGCAGACAAGCAACCCGAGCCACTCATGGTCAGCTCCCGTCGCACCTCGAGTGCCAGAGGATTGGACGACGCCAAGAAGTGGGCCACAGCGCTGGTTTCCGTGATGCGTTCCAAAGCAAAGTGCTCGGCCACGCCCATGGCTGCCGTAGTTTTGCCAGCTTGTGGGGGACCCGTGATCACCAGACGCAAAGGACTGTAAGTGGGGATCAAGTCCCGTTGCGCTGTGAGAAAGGACCAAGGTGCCTCAACGAAGCTTTGTCGCTCCTTGAAGGATGAGAAAAATAAGGCCATGCCCCGAAAAATGGCTGGGTAGCGAACGAGTTCTTGAGGCGCTGTTGCCGTGCCGCTTCGACAGCGTGCCGGGCACCACGTGCCATAGATTGAGGCATGCAAATGGCCTTGATCCAGCAGCGCCTGGCAAATGGCTAGCGGCTGTTGTTGACAAGCCTCCAAGAGGTCAGCTCGATTGTCGAGATATTTGCGCATGCGCGACATGACCTGTTGCACGACGCGGCTCTCGCTCAAATCTCCACGAACTTCAACCATATCAAGGAAGTATGTCTGCACAGCTGCAGCCATCAGGCTGGCCATGGTATCCACTTCGCCTTCGTGACGCGATGTGACCTCGTTTTGCAGCCGAACACGCGCTTGGTCGTCTAGATGAGATGTGGCCATGGGACGGTCGAGGAGCAAAGAGGCACATGTCAGAGTCCATCGCAGCAACACGTGAGAATAACCGTGTCGAGAGCGTGTAAACCTCGACGCCCAATAATACCCCCTCCCCTCCCTGTCAGTCCCCCAAGCACTCACCGCCCTCAAGTTCTTCAACATCCGCATCCTCCTCGTCTTCCTCCTCCAAAGGTTCGTACTCTTCGCCTTCGTATTCAGGCTCATCCTCCTCCTCTTCTTCCTCGCCAGCTTCGCGGCGTGCGGCGCGCTCTGCTTCCCGCTCTGCTTCCCACTCACGGCGCTGGGCACACAGACATCCCAAAGCAAACAACATGAGCGCCAGCTGTTGGGCAGTGCATTACACCCAGACTGCCCGGTCCGCGCAAACTGCGACGATCCGAACCTTTTCATATTGCGCGCGCTCCCAGGCCTCGCGGTGGAGGCGGAGTGCAGTTTCGCGCGCCTGCTTCTTTTTTTCGCGCTCCCTCGTTACCTGCAAAAGCCCATGAACCAAACGGAGCCGTGATGGAAGGATCAGACTCAATGTGGCCTCATTAAACGAATGCGAGGCAAGGCCGCGCGCTTACCCGACTTCGGTGCCGCTGATACAGGCGAAGGCGATGGGAAACGACACGTTGCAATGCAACCTCGAGCGATAGATTGAAGCACACCAACACGTCGGGCGGCATGCCAGCCTCGACCATGGCACGCAGATCATCCTCGGTGCGGGGAAAATTGACCATGACAAACCCATTGGCAAGATGATGCCACAGGTAGGTGTAAATGGCCATGGCCTTTTCCGCATCAATGTCGACGTCTGGATCATCCACTTTGTCCAAGACGTGCTCGTGTAGCTCATGGCTGGGGTCGCGACAAAGTTGTTCAACATACTCGGCAAAGTCAACGTGAACCACATCGTGTTTGGTGGCAAGCTTGCGCGCTGCCGTTTGTTGGTAGGCGCCGGGCGGACCGATGAAGCATAGGCGGGGAGGAGGGGGTGTCACGGGAACATGCAGAGCCACATAATCCTGTGGGGCCAGTAGGAATTGTGTTCGGTTATCTTCCGAGGAAAAGTGATAGTAGCGACCATCATAAAGGGCGGCAAAATCGGGTAATCCAGGCACCAGGGCCCCATGCTGCACTAAGCTAACCGGGCAGTAGCTATGGGGAGGAGACAAGGAGCCAAATGAGCATTTTTCCATCGCCAAAGCACGTGTCGACACCAGCACGAGGGTACATGTCTAGGAATGGACGCGCGAGTGAAACACCGAGGGTAGTCTGAGATGTGAGGTGAGACAGAACACACCGAAAGGTATCACCCAATTGAGCTTCGTTGAGATTTTCAAAGTCCAACGCGTGCTCCACCTCCTTGGGCCGAATGACGAGCTCTTGCTGGGCGGCATGGCGGGCGCGCACAGCGAGCAAGCCAGCCTGTTTGACGTCCAACTCGCGCTCGCATACCAGAACGGGCACTCCACGATCGCGCAGCTGCTCCAACATGGCATTATAAGAGGTCTGGCGTGGATCTGCATTGTTTTGCTGCAAGAGAGCGGCCGACTCATCCTCATCTGTGATGGAAAATCCCACAAATCAAAATGGCAACCAAATCAGCAAGGATCGATCAACTTCGGTTGCTGCAAGGGGATCAGTGCGAAAAACGCACTCTCATGAACTGTGAGTTGAGGGAGTGCAGCCAGCTGCGGGCAAAGCACGCAGTTGGGAGCCCGAGCGCCTCCAAAGAGCGGGCGCAATTGCTGGTGCACCTCATGTGTAGCGATCAGGACATAGCTCTGCAAGTGCAGGCCGCAGCGACCATGGAGGACGGTTGTGAGGCGAATGATGACGCAGACGTCCGAGCAAAACGGCCGAGCTTTGCCCAAGATGTCAACGCGCACCTCATGCTCTTGCATGCTACTGAGAAGGGTGGGGATCGTGCCGTCCTTTTCTGTGGGGGCCTCGATGAAGCGCAACTGAGGCATGTTGCTCCAATCGTCCAGAGAAGTGTGTTCAGCCAGCGCCTTGATAAGATCCTCGGCCACCTCCACGGTGTCAGCAACAATGCAAGCCTATGTCCAACCACGCAGCGTCACTGGGGCATGGTCACACCAGTTTGTCGGCATTCCGGGATCCAAGGAAATGCAAATGCACGTACGCGCAGGGAGACGCGAAGCTCCTGGCAGAGATAACGTTTAGGGTTGGTCAAGAAAGCATGCAGCTTTGTGCGGTCAGCCATGAGAAAGATGTGGCCAAGATAGGCCGCAGCAAAGATGGGTTCACCATTGACCATGGTGTGACTCCGGTGCCACGACACGGGACACAGACAGCCAAAAGGTCCTAAAGCCCGAGAAAATACCCCCGTCGCGGCGCTTTGGTGAGTCGACAGCAATAAAAGTTGGGGACATGCAGGGGATCAATAAAGTCGACGGGGGCAAAAGACCTGGCGCAAGGGTGAGCGTCTCTGCCAGCTCCATCAGCTCTTCGTTCTCACTGTCCTCCGGAGGTGGCATCAAGGTGCTTAGAGTGGCCATCATCTCGGCGTTGCTAGAGACTGCAGGCCCAACCCAAGTCGAGGAAAGACGGGTAAGAGACCAAGCACATTGTTGTGGCCATGATGAGGAAAGAGCGCACAACCACACGCTGGAAGAGCACTCGGTACGGAGGCCCTCATCTGAAGCAAACAACGCGGGCAAAACAAAGCGCACATTCAGTGTCATCGTTGGGAATGTGGATGGCCTCGATGACGGGGCGGAGCTGCTGGTGGCGCAAAAAGCGCTGCATATGTATACATGGACCGCCAACAGGCTGGTGAGCGCGAGCCAGGAGAAAACGCAGCAAGCCAGGCCGATTGGCTGTGTGGCCTAGTGATGAATTTCAAAGCTGCTCGGGGGCTTCAAACGCACCTCGATGGCATTGACGGCTGTCACCGTATCCAAGTCAGCGTGAAGTTGGAGAAGATGAGGAGCCTGAACAAGGGCTGCGAGCTGATCAACGAGTTGCTGGAGCTCTGTGAGCGTAGGAGCAGGCTTGTGGTTGTGGTAGGCTGCGACAAAACCACGCTGCTCTTCCTTTGAAGGACTGACGAGCGCAGGCATAGAGCGGAAGCTGGGCGTCACTAGCTCTTCGGGCTGCCCATCATTGTCAGGATCCTCGTCCTCGTCCTCGTCGGCACTCTCCTCGGCATCTGCGGCTTCAGAGCTCTGCGCTGAATTGGAACGCCCTAGATCAAGAAGGCCATAGTACTTGCCAGCGAGAGGATCCATACACGCGCCGTTGAAGAGGACGTCAAAGTGCTCGCCGATGGCACGGAGCACGACCACGGTGGTGAGGGTTTGCTTGGCCTCCTGCAAAAGGCGCAGGTGGTGTCCAACCTCATGATAGGTGCATGAGAGAACAAAACCACGAAAGTCGACACGATCCGAAGTCAAACGCTCGCTCAAGAGCGTATCCATGAGTACAGGGGCCACCGACTGGCCGAGAGAAAGGCTGCGCCAAGCTTCCAGCACCGTGGGTGATGCCGTTTCGACGGGACGCATGCGAAACTTGTAGTAATGTGCGTCAGGATGCTCATCGTCAACATCATCGTCGTCATCTTCGTTGACACCACCGCCGTCCTGCTGCTCCTCGTCGTCATTCTCTTCATCATCCTCATCGTCATCGTCAGCCGCCTGGTTTTCAGCACCAGAATCTGCCTCCTTGGACTCGTCATTGCCTTCAGTCTCTCCGTTGGCCTCTTCATTTTGAGCGGCCTTTTTCTTGGCCCGTCGTGCCTCGCGTAGCTGACGCCGTACCGCGCTGCGGGCATCTGCAGTGTCGTATCCCCCATGGCAAGAAAGACATTCGTGTTGGATGATTGTTTAGCAGCGCAGTCGAATGAGCGAGCGGCAAATGCGTGGCGGAGTTGGCCGAGGAAGTTGACAAGTGAAGCAACGGTTGAGCGTAGGCATGAAGGACTGACCACGGACGGCTGCTTGCAGCAGTGTGCGCGGTGCTAGACACTCAGCCTTGTAGTATGCCGCCAGCGCGCGGGTCACGCGCTCCAGTTGTACGGCCTAGAGACAAAACCGAGGAGATGACGGGCAAGGTGTGAGTAATGGTGTAGCGGTAACGAGTGTCAGTCCCGGGTAGGAGAGGTGAGTGCCGCCGCGCATGGACGGATCGTCCAAAGCTGGTGCAAAGTGCGTACTTCAGGGCCCACGATGAGAACACGCGCAACGGGATGGGTTGCGACGGCCTTGATCCGATCGGCGCAGCGGTAGGCCATGCTATCAAAATTCGGGGACCCGCTCGGAACCTCATCATTGAATGCGGACGCCGCGGGCTGCGACACCGGCGCAGTGTCCGCAGATGAAGGGACGGCTGGCTCTGGCTCTGGCTCGGTCATGGTGCTGTTGATTTCGAGATGCTCTTGCCGGCAAGCACGAGGTGCTGCGTGTGGTTCCCGCACAAATTGGCGGCGTCCACTGACGTCCAGCACAGAGTCAACCGGTCAGATCTAGCACGCTGGGCTTGCAGAAAATCCAGCGAAGCCACAAATTGCGGTGGCGGTGCTGTGAGCTGAACACCGTTCGCGGTGTCAGGTCTCGAGCAGGAGCAGAGCCCGACGTTGCTAACCAAATGGGGTCAGAAATTAGCCACTAGGCACACACCGACCCCCATTGGTCCAAATGTCAGATTTAATTGGTCTGTCTGTCTGTCCGTGTCCCTTTGACTTATAAGGAGTGCAAGGTGATGAAAGCTTCAAAGACAAACGTGTGTCGTTCGGCGAGACGAGGTGACGAGTGAGGCTCCGGCGGCGACCCGCGACCGCTTGAAGGGAGGGGCTGGGCCTTTGCTACCTGTGTGTGCATTTACGCTTCTTCTTCTTCTTCTTCTTGTTGGTGATACTTGTGTGGTTTGAATTTTTGGGGGTCACTGTGTGACGCATCTCATCCTGTTCCCGTTTTTTGTTTTTTTTTTTCGAACTTGCTGACTCGACTCGACTCGACCCTGTGTACGACCCGCGCTGCCTTTTGTGTTTGCAGCCTACTTTGGTCACCACAAGCATGCTGCAAGGTGAGCCCAATGGCCAAGCCCCCATCCTCAAAACATGCGTGAAAGTGTGCGCTGCAGGTTCATGCGGCTTCAACCTGTTGCAACAGCAGCTTTATCGCGTGCCTTAGGCACGTCCTCCGCCGCGAGGGCTCTGGCCCAAACGCTGCCACGCCCATCCCTTTGGGTACCCCGCCTGCGGATTCGTCCCAGCGCGGCCTATTCAACCGCGCCCAAGCCCTCACAACAACCACCTACGCCAAATCTTCGCGGCAATGTTGGCCGCGGTGGGGTATGTTCTGCCGGGGCACCTTGCTATCGTAATCGAGTGGTGTTAGTAGCCAGTAGAGCTGACAACGACGTCATTGCGCAGCCCATTAGCTGGACGACCTTGGCCGTCATGCTGGGTCTTGGAGGCGCCGCTGTCTACTATTTTGATCATGAACGCCAGCGCGTGGAGAAAGGTACGAGATGGAATGGTGGGGGGTGGGGTGGCTGTCGGGCCGTGGACATTGGCTTGCACCGAGTCTAGTGGGCTTATGAGCAGTAGAGGCAGGAACGCAGCGCTCGCTCACAGGCAAATGGCGTGGCAGTGCGCGCCAAGCAACGTACGTCTTCAGTAGGGCAGTCGGCGCTCGGGGGTGATTGGACCTTGACAGATATGCATGGTAAGTGCCTGCCGAGCCGCCTGGCAAAGATGCTTCGCGCTGGCTCAACTGACTGGTGGGGTTTGATTGCCGCTTTTTTAGGGGAGAAGCGGCACAACACCGACTTTTTGGGCCAGTGGCACCTCCTCTACTTTGGCTTCACCTTTTGCCCCGATGTGTGCCCGGAAGAATTGGACAAGATGGCTGAGGTCATCAACCACCTTGGTACGGCTGCGCGCGCTTTGTTTTGTTGTTTTAATTTGAAACAGCTGGCTGCAGTTCGCAGACCCGACCGGCTGAACTTGCTGTTGTGTGATGTTGCGCTGGCAGACGCCCAAAGCAAACTGCCCAAGATCCAGCCACTGTTCGTGTCAGTGGACCCAGACCGCGACACGCTTCCCAAAATTCAAGCCTATGTTGAACGTACGTTGTCTGCTGCCCCTTCTTCGGCTTGACAAAGAGCTGATGTGACCTTCATCCCTGTTGTTGGTTGTTGCTTCTTTTATTTTTGTTGTGTGCGTATCTTTGTCTCCGTCTCTGTCTCCGTCTCTGTCTCTGTGGTGTTGATTTGGTCTTTTTCTTTTTCTACATTGAAGATCTTATTCGCTTTTGCCGATGATCATGGGGTGCAGAGTTTCATCCGCGGTTGCTGGGTTTGACGGGAACGCACGAGCAAATTAAGCACATCTGCAAGAAGTTTCGTGTCTACTACTCACGGCCCCAGGTAGATGGTGATGAAGATTATTTGGTTGATCACTCCATCATCCAGTATCTGATGGATCCAGAAGGCCACTTTGTAGCCTACTACGGCCAAAACATGACAGCGGAGCAGATGCTTGAGAGTGTCCAAGATCACATTCGCGAGTACAACGCCGCTCATTGATATCGAGCGAGATGGGCAAAAGTCATCGTTAAGGAAGCAACCCACTCAGAAATTGACTAGAACTGACTCTCGACTTTCTCATCTGGTTTCCGTAACATCAGGTCTTTCTTCCCAAATGAGCCATAGACTTTCTGTTTCTGTCAGTGTCTCGGGTGGATATGAGGAGCAAGGCGCCTTTGTTCAAAGTCGCTGGTGTCAAGCAGCCATACGTTGTGAGTGATTCGCGGCTTCAGACCTTGTATTCTTGCTCAGTCCTCAGTATGCCAGAGCAGTCGCTGAGAAGCAACTCAAAGCAGCCACTTCAAAAAAATATGACATATGTACATTCAAAACTTTTATGAGCGTTACCAAGTGTGGCGCTTATTTTCACACCAAAGGGGCACAAACCAGCGCAGCCCTCTGCATCCACTGGTGCCCGAACAACTGATCGCTCGCGTAGCAACCACACATTGGTGCCAAGTCTTGGAAGTGTGTCAGCCTTTACCACCGTGCTGGCCCTTGACTCTCAGCTATGATCTTGCCTCGCTCGGCCCACAACGTAGCGACGTTGGTTGCATTGACCATTGGACTGGCTTGCTCGGCCACGAGTGCGAATTCCTTCCGAAGAAACCGCGTCATTTACCATTTTCACCTGCACAAGTGCGGTGGTACGTGGTTTTGTCACGACGCGGCGCTCAACGAGGAAACGGTTGCGCCTAAATTTCGCATGAATAACTGCAACTTTCCGGGTGATCACCCGGCTGGCACGGGCGGCCCGGGCGGCCTCTACAATGAGAATTTCGACTGTCAAGATCGCCTTGCCCACATTGGACCTGCGACTTACTTTCAGACTGAAAACGTGTTCAACCAGCACATGCTCAAATGCGACGATACCATGCTCCTTGGCATCCAACTCCGGCACCCCATGAAACGAATGGCTTCACATATCAACTTCAACAACAAATTTCGAAACGATAACATTCAGAAGTCCCGAGAGGAAACTTTTCACAACATTCAAATGAAGACTGTTGGGTTTGGATCTGCCACAGTCAACAACTATATCATTCGCAGTCTGCTGGGCTCGAAGGTGTATGGGCTCCCGCTCGGCCACATCAACCACACACATCTTGAGCTGGCTAAGCAAGTGCTGGATCACTTTATTGTGTTCATTCTTGAGGCTCCGACCGAACGCGACCAGCTGCTTGAGTGCTATTATGGGTGGAGAAGGCAGACTAAAACACACTTTCGCGACAGTCGCGGTGCATCTGACCTCGCATGGCACAATGACATCGACGCTGAATGGCAGGCCCGATTATTTGAGCTAAACGACTTGGACATTCAATTATATGAGTATGGGCGACAACTTTCTCGCCAGCAACTGCAAGCCTGTGAAGGGCAGTAGGCGGTGGAAAGAGCGTCGCGACACTAGAACGACGATCCGATTTCGGGCTGGACCCCCCTTGCATTTTTGAAGCCGCAAGCTGCACTTTCTGTAGCATCGAGTTGTGTGCGCGGGAAGGCACACTTATGATATTTCATGACCATTGGATGTAAGGTTTGGGGTCCAGGAGCGGACGGCAGCAAAGCCAGCGGCAACAACAAGCCTGTAGCGTTCACCCAGGCTACTGTCGGGCCTGATCGCCCCTTGCACCGGTGAACAACTCGGTTCGTCGAAAGGCAGCAGGAAACCCTTTTGTCATCAATTTTATATTATGGAATCTGCGTATGACCCTCTTATCTAAACTATATCTCGCTCCTTCCAAACCCCCCCCCGCCTGAACGTTGGTCGACGTTTGTACAAATGTGTCGCTGTGACGTTTTTTGACGTTGATCAATCTGCCTGACAATTTTTGCAAAATGTCAATCGCTTTACCTGGAAAAATCAGCCAATGCCAATTCAAGTCGGGCTTACATGTGCGCTCCCGCCAAACCGGTTTGTCGCTAGCTGTACAAAGCAAACCGGTTATGCAAGGGTAGCCCCCCACACGCAAGCAACGGACAAGCCCAAATAGCATTCATGTGATACCCAATGTGCATTTTTCTTCAGCTCGACAAGCTCGTCACCTCTTCTTTGCCCTGGTGAGCCCCTGGATCGAAAGAAACCCTTTCTTGCTCTTCTTCTTCTTCTTCGGCTTCTTCGTCTCTGTCTGTGGCAGCTCCTGAGTTGGTTGAGCAGAAATTGTTGTTCTTGTGCGCCCTTGTTTTGGCCGGTGGTGCTGCACCACCTGCTTGACTTGGAAAGGCGTCACCGAAGCTTCTTGGCTTTTTTTTTCTGCGAAACCTCATCATGAGTGTGCTGACCTCGCGTGTGCTGCGTCAGCTCGATATCGACGACGACCTGTCGCTCGACGAGGATTGGGCTCTGGCTTCGGCGTCTTCGACGTCAAGCTACGTTGACATGGAGTCGGACGCCACCGCCCGCCTCAGTGGCTTTGAGCCCTTGGACGCCTCTCTTGGGCTGACAGCTGTGTCCGACAGCGCCAGCGGCTCACACCACCACAGTGGTGTCTACTCCGGTAATCACGCCTCGGATTGGGCTCTGCAGCAGGAGGATGAGGAGGGTGACCTGCTTCACCATCAGCGTGCTTTTGCTCACGATGGCATCCGATCGACGCTTCTCAGCGACGTGAAGCCTTCCTCAGTGACTGCAGCTGCTTCCCACCACGCCTATGCCGTGCCGTCCGAGTATGTGGGTCCTTCCAGCATGGACATGGATGACAGCTTTGGTCACGAACTGTTCAAGCCCCCCATGAAAGCATCCTCACCGGCTGTAAGCCTCGAAGGCAGCACCGTTGGTGCCATGCCCGTGTCTGAGCATCGCGTGCAAGACGATCACGTGTCGTGTCCTTTGCCGGAGGAGGAGGATCTTGCTTTCACGCTCAGCTCACTTGTGGCTGAACACAGCGTCCTATCCGCACCGCTACCGGATCAAGTCATCCCAGGCTTGACAGGGCATGACGAGGATCAGGATCAGAGCAGTGTGAGTAGTGTCACTGTCGCGCACTCTGATACGAGTGAACCCCCTGCACGCCGCACTCGCGCTCACACGCAGCCGCGGCCCTCCGCCAGCAACACCAACGCGACCCCATCCAAGCCCGTCGCCGCTCGCCGTACGAGTGCCAAGTCCTCTTCCACGGCTCCAGCTTCATCCCGGGCCTCTGCCAAGCGTCGCAGCCCAGGCGCCGTCGCAGCCGCACAGCAGCAGCAAGTCTCAAGCCCTGATCATGGTGAAAACAGCCGTGATCCCAACCACAATGCGCGCATGGCCAAGCTCAACCGCGAAAAGAAAAAGGCGTACATTGCTGAACTCGAGAGCAAAGTGACTGATCTAGAAGAGGACCTGGGCGAGCGCGACCAGCGCCTGGCCCACCTAGAGGAACAACTGGCCGCTGAGCGGCAACAAGTCCAACAGCTTCGCTTGGCGCTGCAGTCGGCTCCACAGCTGGCAGCTCTCCTTCAAACCATTCAAGGCTCCCACACACTGAACCTGGGGGAACCCACCTCCAAGCGTTCCAAGACCGCCGCGGCTGTGCTTCCCATTCAAATCAACCTCCACCTCGCTCAATGATGGGGCTGGGTAGTCGAATCTCTTGCTTGCCAAAGTGCGATGCAATCGCTGTTTTTGTTGTTTATTACTCCTATTTCGATGGTGATGTGTACACACACCAGGATGGCTTCAGCGGCACATAGAGTGGATGCCGGCTTGCTTCGTGTGTGATGCTTTCATTTACCATTTGCGTTAGCCTCTCCTTCTTGTTTTGTTTTCTTTGGTGCGCTTCAATTCCTGCTTGACCAGAAAGCTTGTTTTATGTTTTTTGTGTACCACAACAGCAAGATGTAAAGATGTAGCTCAATATTCTTATCAAGAGTCCCTAATCGAATTTTTTGCTTGACACTCGTTTCCAATCCGCAAGAGAGCGTTGCATTCTCTATCCACGAGATTTACTCAAACACACCACACGAAAAGCTCCCAAAATCCTGTTGCACACAAACACACACACGTGTTGGACAACCATTCAATTTTTTTTTTTTTTCTCAGCCACTTCTTCAGACAACTTTTTAAGGACCGACACCATGGAGCTGAGTCTGGTCCCCGACTGCGTCGAGACAGAGGAGGAGGCCATTAGCAAGGCGGCTCTCCAGCTAAGTGGACGTGGTTATGACAGCCTTAACAACAATCTTGGGTATGGCGCTGTCGTGTGTGCCCCCGCCACATGGGCTCCTATCGTGTGTCTGACCTCGGTCGTGGGGCCTCGTAGGCGTCTCGTCATGCTGCGGCGCCTTGACCTGGCCCACAACGAGCTTCAAGATATCACCGCACTTGGTATGCTGGCACTGCGCTTGGCACCTTGTTGGCCAGTTATCCCCATTCCGCAAGCATACACACGCACACACACACACGCGCGCGCGCCCTGCAGCACACACGACCTCTTGCATCAACTGCTGTTTCTTCCCCGCTCTCTCCTTTTGCTGTCAACGTGTCTCAACCCCGTGCTCAATCAACTGCTGTGTTGTTGTTTTTCTCTTGGATGCTTTCCGGTCCCATTCCCACGCACGCCTAGGCCAGCTGACGGCGCTGACTTGGCTGAACCTGGCCCACAATCGCGTCGAGTCGCTGGCTGCACTCGAGCCCCTTCACAACTTGATTAGTGCGTCGCCTAGCCGGAAAAGATGGAGACGTGTTATGCCCTCTTGGGCCCATGGATGTTGGCACTCATTTGCTTCTGGTTCTGCTCGTTTCATTTTTTTTTCTTGTCGTGATCACACCCCCTCCTTCCGCGGTTCTCAACAGCTCTCAACGCGGGCTACAACCGCATCACCAGCATGGATGTCATCATTCACTTTCCCGCCCTCAAAGCATTGGTGCTCAACAACAACAACATTCAACACATCTCGGGCTTGGATAACGCCGCCGAACTCGATGCTCTTGGTATGACGGCTTATACCGGCGCCAGGCAGAGCCCTTTCTGGCCTCGCCGCGCAATCTAAGCTCAGCTGATCACGGCTCGATTTTGTTTGGTCGCAGTCTTGTCTCATAACCAACTGGCTACCGTGGAGGAAGATGCGTTGCGCCACTGCGTCAAGCTGCGCAAGCTGGGTCTCGCTCACAATCAACTCGAAGCACTGCCTCACCTCCATGTAAGCCGTTCCGCTCTTCAATGCGCCGAATTCCCTTGACCGCGTTGCGTGCGCTCAGTCGACAATGACGCTCTAACCCTAATCCTCGCAACCACGCCCCCCACAGTGCACCCATCTGAAAGAGTGCCGAATCAATCACAATGCCATGCAAAAAGTGCCCTACTCTCTTGCTGCCTGCCCGCAGTGAGTGTCTTCAATACGGATGCCCTGCCGACTGTTCCGTTTTCTGCCTCACACCCGCCGCCTCCGCCCATACCATGCCACCATCAGCTTGTGCCTCTTGGACGTGGCCCATAACAAAGTCAAGGAGCTCAAGTACGATGCCGGCCTGCCACACTCGCCCTTGGCTTGACGAGCCTCCTTGAGTCCTGTGCCTCACACTGAGTGCTCTGGTAGATATGTCAATGTTCTCAGCAAGCTCAAGTTCTTGCAAAACCTCAACCTCAAGAATAATCCCGTCGCCGAACTACTCAAATACCGCGAACAGGTTTGTGTACTGTTCCTTTCCCTTTGCGCCGGGTCTGCCGCTCGTTCCGCCCGTTTGCTTCTCACGCACCAAATGGGCTGGTATCTGTGATCAGGTCACTCGTTTGTGCAAAGGCCTGCGCATCTTGGACAACCAGCGGCTAGATGCCCCGGCCAAGAACACGGATATGGACTCGGATGACGATGACCTCGCTAAACCCAAGAAAGGCCGCCGAGCACTGGCGCCGGGCAAGGTCAAAGGCAAACCCGCAAGCAGGAAGGCACACAAGGATTCAGGAGGCAAAGGCTCAAACAAAGTCAATGGTGAGAGATCTGCGGGCAAACGTGAGCACGCCAAGGCATCGACCCAGTCAGCTTCCGAACCAAAGGCGCTGAGCAAACCACGGACATCTTCTCGCCAAGCAACTCGGGATACGGGTGCAAAGCAAGTGAGACCTTCATCTGACGAAGCCCCGCCGGCTAAGCGTGGCAAGTCAGCCCCATCTCGCATAGACGCGGCGGCCAAACCTTCGAGCAGAACAGAAAAAGGCAAACCCAATCGCTCCGCCGCTAACAAGGCCACTACGACGTCGACTCATCGCGATGCATCCACGTCAGCGAATGCGACCAAACCAAGCAAGCCATCCGATGCTCAGTCACGTGGACGTGTGCCCCGATCGCACACCGCAGAGCCCGTGCCTGTGATCAGCGGGGCTCTTGCCGTGACTGAGCACAAAAGTAGCAAGAAGAAGGCCACCCCTGGTGCGGTAGCGGACGAGCTTAAGAAGGCAGCCGCGCAGGCTGATGACTGGTCTGTTGGCGGCTGGTAGGCCGCTCTTTCAACTTTGGCATGACATGTGTTTGATTTTCGTTGGCACGATGATTGCTGCCGGTTGATGGTTAGGCAATCGTCGGTTCGTCATCTTGTTAGAAGCGAAAATTGCATAAACGATTGCTAGACTGGCAGGTGCTTGAGGCCGCTTTTGCTGACCAGCCCCATGATATTGGAAAATAGAATTGACCGTGTGCACACTCCCACACATCCCTGTTTGAAAGCTATACGCATCAATTCATTGTGTCAGTACAACCGCCCCGTGCAGCACATGGTGTCACGCTGAACCAGGGGCGCCCGTTGGTAACCCATATTCCTGAAGCAATGCAGCCAAGCGTGCCTCGCTGGTGGCTGCGCCGGCTTTGGCGCCTACATACGAGGCCTGGGCTGGGACGCCTGGCTTGTCAGGTGTCATACGGCCGTCTTCTAGCCGGTGGCCCGAGTGATAACTGGCGACTGACTCTTTTTTGAGCGAAGCGGTTGGCCAATCGTGGAGCCCGTGCTGATCGGAACCCAAGCCCTTGGCATCGCCTAAAGTCTGCAGACTCGCGCCAGCCTGTGGTGTTAGAGGTGACGGTGATCTAGGTGGTGAGGCTCCTCGCACCGCATGATGCGCCATCGCCCGCGGCATGGACCAGGTGAGAGTCTCCCCGCGCTGATGCCGTTGCATGAAGCGTGCCATGTCTTGGTCACACTGTTCGCGGTATGCCGATGTACGTGCCTGCTCTATGGTGAGCTCTGTTTCAAGTAAAGCAAGGCGTTCGTTCAGTGTTGCGTGCTCAGCCTGCAGACGAGTGTTGATGGCCTTTTGCTCTGCCAGCTGCTGCTCGAGCGTTTGAACAGTGGTTTCAAGGCGTGCAGCAGCGTCGGCCTGCTCTGATGCTAAGCGTAAATTGCGTAGCTCAGCCTGGTGGCCCGTGCGCACAAGCTCACGCATCTCAGCCTCACGAACTGAAGAAGCACGTGGACGGAAGAGCACCGGGGATTCGGGGGCATTGGGATCCAAGTTGGAATTTTGTCGCCCCGGGGACGAGCGTGCTCCGGAACCGCCGCCCCCAGAAGAAGGGCGATGACGCCGGAGCTGCGCGACCTGCGTTTCCAACGCTTGGAGATGCATGGCAGCAATGCTGTCGCGCATGTTGTCCGCACTCGTCGATCGGGACTCAGGCGGTCCTGCTGAATCCACAGCCGGTGTCAGCCCCACAAGGGGTGAAGCGCGTTGAGAGCGCCGTGTAGCAGCATCGCTGTCGCTATCGGCTTGAGCCTGGCTCTCGCGGACCTGCCGCTCATGTTCTAGGAGCTCGGCGGCGAGTGTCGGCGCTGCATCGTCTTGCACTTGGCGCATTGAGGCATCCGATTCTAGGTCTGCCACGCGAGCACGCAGCTCTGTGATAAACGTCTAAAAAAGAGGAGGCACAATCAGGAAAGCCGCTTGTCGCGAGCTAGCTCTCACCCTGGCTAACGGGGGTCTACCGGCTTGAATACGGGGAGAGGGGTGGAATGAGGACCTACGTTTTTTTCCGATAGTTGCTGAATGTGTTGGCGCGTGGTCTGATCCTTGGTCTCAAGTAAGGCCCGAACATCCTCGAGCTCTCGGCGCAGGCGTGCAGCCTCGTCCTGGGCCTGAGCCCTAGCTTGCGTGGCGAGCTCAAAATGAACAGCCGCAGCCGCAGTTGGGCTGCTGTGGCCAGGGTTGTAAGCCAGCCGTGTCAACTCGGCATGTTCCTCGCGCAGCGCACGCAGCTGGGCATCACGGTCCTCAACTTCGGCTGTCAGGCGCTTGGTATTGGCCGTGAGCATCTCGATGGTTCCACGAAGCTGCTTTACTTCAGTCAATCGTTCTTGTTGAACCTCACGTAGCTGCCGCTCTCTAATTTCCTCCAGCTCTGCCTATGAGATGCGGGCAGATGGGCGGGGGTAGGCGGGTGCGAAGGGGACTGAGTCTGAGCATCAAATGGTTATATCCGTCTCAGTCGGTGCGAAAGTCAAGAGCTTGGGACATGCGTGGGTGGGTGGACCTTGGTGTCAGCGATATGCTGGTCAGCTTGCGCCAACTGCTCATCGGCCAGGGTCTCGGCGCGTCGCAAGGCTTCACGTAGCACCTCAAGCTCCTTGTTTCGAAACTCAAGGTCCTCATGCTGAGCCGCATTGGCTACCTCAAGATCACTGATTCGGGCAAAAAGGAGATGAACAATCAGGGTTGGCAAGTGAGGCTCGGGGGGCCGCACGCGGCGGCCAAGCACGACGTTGGTGGAGGTTGTGGCCCCTGCTGTGCTTGCAACCGGCTGAATCGGAGGTCGGACCCAGCTGCTGCGCGCCACGATTTGGCGCAGTTCGTCTCGACTGAGCTCAGGCTCATCAAGCAAGGCCGGGGGTGTTTCACCCCCAAACCAGGCATGCCAATTGTTGCGGAGGGCATGAAGCGCATCGCCATGCACCATACACTGCTCCACAATGGCTTCAATCACCTCATCCTCTGGTCCACACGTTCCAAGTGAGCTCACAAGTGGCAACGCAATCAAGGTGCACGAGCGGGGAAAGTTGGGCAAGGGTACGCACGAAGTCGATCTATGGTGGCTTGCAAGGGCGGCATGGCGGCTGATCGGGCCCCCAACCCCAGCAAGGGAGCAAACGCGCCAATATGACAAGCCTTTGGCAGAGCCACGCCCCGCAGCTGACTGGCGCCGTCGCTGAGGTAAGCTCTGGCCGTCCGTCGTCTTCGGGTCGGGGCGCGCGTTTCCTACTCAACCCGTGAAAATAAAAAATAAAAAATAAAATTTTGTGTTTCAACTTCTGCAAGAGGTGACCCATCATCGACAAGAACCTGAACAACCCTGACCAGTACGTTGTAATGGGAAGCCGCCTCAGCGACATAAACTCAAATACTGACTACATCTTTCAAACTGAACCACAACAACCTGTGAAAAACACAGAGGTGATGAAATTGCATCTCACTGAGTTCGCCTTCTGTGTCATTGTCAGCTATTTTACAACAATGGCTTTGTGTTGTAACTTGGGGAAACAAAGACTTAGTGTGCACTATCATTCTAGCCGCAGAAGATGCACGAACCGCCACTTTACCTACAACATCTCATCACAATTTATAACTATTTTCTTATACATCACTCAATTTTCTTCACCATCTCCTCCCTATTATTCCCTAACCCTCTTCATCCTCAACGGCATCAACAAAAGACCCTTCTCCCCCGTCAACAAAGCTATTTTTCTCTCGCTCGCTCGCTCTCTCTCTCTGTTTGGAGGACCCCTTGAGGTTGAGACCGACTCGAAGGCGCTACTTGGGCCCTTGGCTTTATCTGGGGGCGGGGGTTGATTGGGCTGGGGTTGTGATTGCCGGGTGATGGTCTTTGGGCTGTCATTTTTTTCCTGCCCTTTTTCCTTGTGTGGTGCGCCGTGTGCTTGGTCCCTGCCATTTCGACCGACTTTTTCAAGCCGCATTTAGCAAGCCTTTTTTTTTTTTTTTTGGACGTCGACGACCACCCGTCATGTTGCGTGCGGCCGTGTCTCGATCCATTCGCGTGGCCTCCTCGCCCGTGGCCACTCGCCTGTACTCAGTTGAGACGGCCCTCCCTCTGCAAATCATGGTATGTATGCACGACACGCGAAAACATGTTCGGTCTGGCTGGTTCTTGGCTTCTTGGACTTTTTTTTTTTCTGTCCTTGAACTCTTCCGCGGACTTGACAATTGGGTGCGTGCCAAGCTCATCGTGTATCTGCATGCTGTCATTAGCAACTCCCTGTCTTTCCTCTTCCACACGTTGTATATCCCCGCGAACAGGCCAAGCTGAACATCTTTGAGCCTCGCTACCGCGTGAGTAGCCCATTGTTCCAACCTGTTGGCGACACAGCTTCTTGGGTTTGTTGGTTATGTATTTTTTGACGCTGCTCAACCGCATCTTAGTTATTGGTGGATGAGCTGCTCGAAACTGATGGCAAGTTTGGCTTGGCCAAGCTGTCAGATGAAACGCCAGAGGATGGCAGCATCACTTCTTGGCGAAGCGCCACAGTGGGAACCATTGCCCAACTTTGTGGCTATGAGCGCCGAGGCGACCACCTTGTCATTCATGTCGAAGGCCTTTCGCGCTTTGCTGTTCAAGATCCACTTCGTGACCGCCATGGCCTCTGGCGTGTCGACGCCCTCCCATATGACGGTGTGTCGCCTCGTCTGGCACCGATGCTCCTATTATGGATGTCTGTTTCGTGATGTTTCGCTGTCCCGTCATGCTGATGTTGTTCCGGTGTTTTGGCCCGGCAGATTGCCCCTTGGAGGAGGATGCGGCGCGACAAGCATCCCGACAAGCTCTGGTTGTCAAGGTATGCTGCACCATATACCATGAACCATCTGGTCTGCTACTTGCTAGTTGGGTGAGGATGGCTTGACTTGCTCACCACGTTGCAATCATGTTGAATCTTGAGTGTGTAGTCTTTCTTGCTTTCGTACGTCGAAATGAAAACGGATACCGCCTTCAGCGCCAAGGCCATCCAGCGTCGCCAATTTGAAGATCGTCTCGAATACATGTTCAAACAAGGACCGTCTGTTTTCTCCCTCTGGGCGGCTATGCAGGTATGCACCTCGCGTTCTCATGCCACGTTTAGGAGCGGATGACCTCAGCTGCATGCCCGCGTCTGTGCCGCTCTCATTCATCTGGTGGTGACTACAGCTGCGTGGCTTGGTGTCACCCGAATCTTCGGTGCCGCAAGCCCTGCTGGCCTCGGAGAGCGTCAATGAGCGCCTGTCGATCATCGGTGATCAGCTGAAATCCATTTTGGATGACCAGTACGTCCATGACTCGCTCGCCTCGTGCTTCGGCATGTTTCCCGCCATGTTTGGGGTCAGGATGTCAACTCTCCTCACTTACCCGCCCTTGCCCTGCTGTGCTACAGAATGGAGCTGGACCGTGTTGCTGCACGGTTTCAGAATGGCGATTACATTGCCATGCAAGGTGGTCAAGACATGGTGTTTTGAATAAGCCAGACAAGCGGACGTTTCGTTCTCGCTTGACCTGGTTGCTTTTCAAGACACCATTCTGTACCATTATACCTGTTTCATGGGTTGCCCATGATCACCTTGAGAGTTGCCCGAGTAATTGCCTTCTAAAACCAGCTGTAGTTGTATCCTGTTGTGAATAGTCTCTATTACGCCCATCCCATTTCTCGCATGCTTTCTGTCGGCTGTAATGGGAATGGGTGTGTGTTTGTGTGTGTGGCGGTGGTTCCGTTCCTTTTTGGTGCGTGGTTGTATGGCGACTCGTCCAAAGGGTTCCGCGCAATCAAATCGGGCCAACGAGCCCCGACATCATTCGTCATTCATGAAGAGTTGTGTGTGTGTCATATTGCTCGACCTACTATTGACAACCAATTGAATCTCAACTTCAAAACAAACAACCGACACTCATCAAGTCGAGCTTTAAGGATGGGTGATTACTTGGATGGCCCAACTGCGGATATGTGATGGTTGACGTGTGTGTATGTGTATGTGTGTATGGAGCCCTGTGTATGTGTGTGTGTGCAAACTGCAAGTGGTGTAGGACAGACGTACACGCACAATGGCCATGACTTCATCGGAAAAAGGCGGCTGCTGGTAACTCTCGCGGAAGTTTTAAAGAGAGCAAAAAACACCCCAAAAATTTTGAAAAAATTATTGAGAAATGGAAGAAAAAGCAAGAGGGGAGGTTATCTTGTTTGAAATCACAGGAATTAGGAGAAGGCTGCTGTTCAGCACAGTGGCTCACACTCACGACAAAATGCAAGTTTCAACACCAGGGGCCACCGTCGTTTGGGAATGGAATACGACAAGGAAGGCGCGGTCCAGCCAAGCCTCTTGCTTGCTTCAAAATGTGAGGTAAAACTGCTCAATTTGATTTGAAACCACCAAGACGTGCAGCCCCAATCCCACCCAACCGTTGATCCACGAAAGGCTATCCCGAGAAAGATGATATCCTGGGTCGCACATCTGAATTCGTCGAACCAAACCTCACGCCGCAGGTTTGGGCACAGCAGCTGTAGTAGCGTGGTCACCGCTATCGTTGCGCGAGAAGGTGATGAGCACGTTTCGCATTTCATCGCGTTGGACGCGTTTGGCCAAGGCAGTCTGATCTCCTTGTGAAAATAGGAAGCGATGTGGTCGTCGGTACTCGACGGCTTGGCCATCCCAAGTGCGCACGCCATCAAGAAGGGCAGCGACTGAGTCTTGCAAGTCACTATCAGTGCTGCGAATCTTTGGCTCGGAGCGTGTTGTTGGGGATAGCATCTCGGTCAAACCCAGCCGGTGTGCAAGCTCGGTGGTGATCTCATCGCACGAGCCCAAGAGCTCAGCACTAAACTCGGCATGCCGGAGTGGCTCTCGGTTAATCAAAATCTGCGGCACACTGTCGTCTACTACATCTGGGATTCGCGACACGGGCTGCACTTGTAACGAGGAGCCCATGACAATGACTAGGTCACAGACGTCCAGATCGCTCTCCAGATGCTCTGCACGAGTGCAACAGAGGAGCCAAAGTGAGCGGAAGGGCACGTGTATGCTCACGCGCAGGCTCGCACTCGCGCACTCACCGTAAAATGTTTGCGGCAAATCCTCGCGGAAAAAGGTAATGTCTGGCTTGAGAACCGGCACACGGTGATGGAGCAGTGTATCCTCCCAGACGGGCAGGGTACGCCCATCTGGAAGGACGACGGGTTGTTCCTGATCATCGAGCGCACACGGCCCCCGTGGGTGTGAGGATGCAACCGTCGGGCCCGAGGCTGTTGCTGATGGGGTATCGGCACCAGTTTGTGCCGACGCTGCAGATGTGGCTGGGCGACTGGCGTCAGGTGCGGGTGCGTTGGTTTGTCGTGTGGGTGAGGTGGTGGCGCTGTCTAAGCCTCGCGGCGTGCTATCCTCATGCTGAGCACCTGAGGGTTGGGGCTCGGCGGGGGGTGCTGAGGTCTCTGTTGGCTCTTCCTCACTGATCGTGTCGCCATCTCTTTGATTGTCTGGGTCCTCGTCACTGTCGCTCTCCTCGTTCTCGCTCTCCTCGTTTGCGATTCGGTTGTTATATTCTTGAAGCAGGGTTTGAGAGCGTGCTGTCTGTCGAAGGATGGACTCGAGGGAGCGGGCGGGAGTGGGGCACTTGGGGCACAAGGGAATTTGCCCGGCAAAGACTTGGTCACGGATGGCCTCCTTCGTAACCTAAGCCAGAAACCATGCCAAGCCACGCACGGGTGTGTCAGTCTAATGTCAAACCGATGGTCCGAAGGTACCGCAACATGCTGGGTCAATGGGCAAAATGTCCAACATACCTGGTGCTTGCACAGAATGCATGAGGCTGTGTTAAAGGAGCCGTGGCACTGCACAATGTTGGAGATGCCAGCCACCTGTTCAAGGGTATCAATGTTTTGCGTGTAGTCTCTAGAACATCCCATGGCCAAAATTGGTCCGTCATTTGAGAATATCAGGGCGAGAAGAAAGGCGCCGAGACAGTTGGTGTGCATGAATGACAGGCCTGACCGTCGCAGTTGACCCCTGGTTTCAAGGGCTTTGACAAATTTATGGCTCGGTGATGGCTGAAACAAACCGGGCCAGATTTCCTTGGCGAAATCAAAGAACGGTCGTGGGTTTTGAAGAAAGTAGCGCATGTCGAACATAGCCTTGCGGTGAGCGCAAAAGGTAGTCCGGCATGAGTACAGTGTGGGTACAGAATGCATGCGAAGCAGCAGCGCACGGAGGACGGCGATATATGGCCAAGGCCAGAGCAGCAGGACGCTCGGGCAGTGCACACCTCAGGTTGTGGAAGGCTAGGGTAATCCACCTTGAGACGGGCATATAGCCCGTCAGGGGAGCGAAAGTCTGGAATGCCGCATGAAGTAGATATCTGATTGCGTCAAGAGGGAGGGCACCACCGCAAAAGCAGGTACGAGATTGAGCGGTCAGATCAAGGTCGGCGGCATCACAAAGCTGTGGATGGGATGGGGGTGGCACGGCCAGGCAGGTCTTACGCCAGCGCCGGTAACCATGATGATGTTTCGGGCCTGACGGATGGCCGCCACCACCTTATCAAAATCAGTCAGAAGAACCTGTCTCGGCTTACCCGCTGGTGGAGGGTGGGAGCATTGGTGCATGAGGGCAACAGGCGTAGCAACTATAGCGTGAGGAGAAAGGGGCAAGGCTTGGATAGCCTAGCGTACCAGCAAACTTGACGGCTAGCTGAGCCAGGAAGAAGGGGGGTAGGTTGATGTTCTCATCCTCGGTATCCAGCTGGTGGCCCAGCTGGCGAAGAATGTTGGCACAGGAAAGGCCTTGACGCAGCTGTTCTAAAACCCATTGTCCAGGGCCTGAGTAGGCGGGCGAGGATCAAATCGGAGCAAAAGTAGTGGGAAGACCGAGGAGTAAGTCAGGGCAGGGCGCATGCTAATGGATGGGTAGAGCCGCGGGCACAGTGAAAGCAGCTGGGTGGTACCTGAGGCAAGCAAGAGAGATTGGGCGGCTTGGCCATCTTCGTCCTCGCTATCTACTCCATTGTAATCGTTATCGTCCTCATCGTCCTCATCTTCGCCTTCATCGTGGGGATCGTCCTGATGCTCATCGCCTTTGGCACTGGGCCCTGGTGGGCAGTGTTGGCCCGAGGTGTTGACCTGACTGGTCGTGGTGACATTCGACGCAGGCTGGGTGGCTGAGGACTGCGAATTCGCTTTGTCGGTCGGGGCATGCGGCGCAGAGGCAGACGCAGACAAGCTGGGTTCACTGCCAGCACCTAGCTCGGTGCCTATGGCGGTGTGAGTGCTGTATGAGGTATGACCGGCCACAGAGCCAAGGCGCGGAGGCAGGGGCTGTTTTCGTAAAGATAGCATTGTGCTTGTGATGGGGGTTCCTGTTGCTTCGGAAGCAGCGACGTACCTGGTGTCGTGCGGCTGCGCTTGGCCTCGGGCGTGCCGTCCTCGCTGCCGTGTGTCATGTGTTGGTCCGTCATGGCGACCACGGAGCAAGAAAAGTGCTCGGAGAAGTGTCTCTATCAGTATCCCTAAATCTGCTAGGTGCCGCTCTATCACCGAGCAAAGGGGTTGAAGATGGCCCTGGCCACGTGCACGGGCATTGGAATTTGAGCTTGCCAGCTGCCGTTTGCCTCGAAATCGAAGAAAAAAAACACACCTGCTTACCCGCACCACAAACTTGAACGACCTCTCCAACTTTATGTTGATTTAGGAGGAGAATGACTTTGTTTTAGAGAATCCCTTCTCGTTGCTTCCAAGCCGCAGTGAGGCAACCGTTGCGCACAGAGAGAGATTGAGAGAGAGAGATTTCGAGAGAGAGATTTCGAGAGAGAGATTTAGAGAGAGAGATTTAGAGAGAGAGATTTAGAGAGATTCAGAGAGAGAGATTTAGATCGAGAGAGATCGAGAGAGAGAGAATTAACATGAAGAGATCGTTTTTTCCATTTGACCGTTGAATTTTTTTTGCTCGATCGACAAGCGGGTCGATTGGTCGGGCATTCGGGTAGGTTGCGCTGTTTGAGAGTTCTTGCTCTGGCGATCGGGGAAAGAAGGCGTCCAGTGCATCAATGCTTAGTTAGTGAGGGCTGGTCGTGAAGTCAGGGGTGCAGAGGATGAAGCGTCATTCGTGAATTGTTTGGATATCTGACACGTAAATCCGCACGCGTCCCGCCCCGATGTAGACAAATCTACCGCCAAGGAGTGCTCTCCTGTCACCCCATCTGCATTTGGATCCTTCAGCATGGACGCGCCCACTGATCTCACAGCGAGCGCGATGCGTCGGTGCGTTTTTCTCCGCTCTATTCGGCCGCGTTCTCTCCCCTGATGCTTGGGCTTGGTCTCTTTACTGATCCACACTGCGTCGGTCTAGCTCGCGTCGGCGGACGCTGGGCAAAAAGCCAGCACGGCTTGGTTTCGAGGATGAGACGTCTCAGGAAGCCGAGCCAACCGTGGCTACCCCTCAGCCGGCCTCCGCTGCCCCGAGTCGACCAAACTCTGTCTCGCAAGTTCTGGCGGGGATCACTAAGAATGCTTCCCCACTTCGTTACCGCAGCCGGTGGGTAACACATTGTTCTTTGCCTTGTGATGAACAGAGCAACCGATGCAGACGATTCAGCTTCATTTTCGCTTTTCGCCTTAACTGAACAATGACCTGTTTGCCGCCTTTGGGCTTTTTGACCCTCAGGTCGACATCACGCCGCCAGAGTCTGCAATCACCCTTGCGCGTCTCCCTGCCCGGCAACCTCGCGGCGGCGCCACAGCAGCTGTTCAGTGACGATGAAGAGGAACCCGAGCCCTCGGCCGGCGCTGCGGATGTTGAGGAACCCGTGTCTCCACAGCTGGCCGGTCATGCCGCCGAAGAGGCTCATGTCACACCTGTGCGCGTGGCGGCAGCGGATCAGGCGGCTGATCCTCAGCAAGAGGAGGCCGATGAGGAGGACGAGGAGCCGCTCATGGACCCGCTATTGGTCACGGCCGGGTGTGCCATGGCCTCCTTTTTGGCGATCCCCTTTCTCTATGCAGTGGATGCTCACCCCGAGGTCATCTCTGATCCCGTGTACATGGCCGTCGTTGGCTGCGTGACCCTGACGGCTTTTCCCATCCTGGTCTACTACAGCATTTTCCGCCACATGCCTCGGTTCCAGTTTGACGTTTTCATGCTCTTCTTTGCGCTTTTTGCCTTCACTTCCATGGTTGATCTCATGCTGGCCTTGACGATTGATGGTCGCTCAACCGTCATGAAGTGGTATGTTGTCCTGCCGCCTTGTCTGTGGACACGATCCTTTTTCTTTATTCCCATCCATTCGCCCTTGAACTGCTCATGGGGCTTTCTTCCTCACGTTCAGGTATCTGGATGCGGGTGAGAGCTACCTCAATTCCTCGTACGGCTTTGCTGCCAACATCTTTGACGCTACCGCGCATTGGCTCTTGTACATGGTTATGATTTACGGCCTGTCCTCGCACAACCCGGCCTCGTGGCGCTACGTCTACCTGTACTGGTGTGGCAGTGTGATGTTCAGCCTCATCAATCTTCTGGCAGGTGGTACCATCAGCCACATCAGCCACGCTCTGCAGCCGAGCTCGTTCTTGAACACGCCATACGTTCTCTTCCCGCTCATCTTCTTGAAGCGGGTCTTTGATACACCACGCCCCGCCCGTCGGGCCGATGCCTTCTGTCGTCCCAGCGTTGACTTCCACTTTGCCATTTTCTTCGTGTTGGCCATGATCGCCATCTACGTTCGCTTTGCTGCTTCTGCCGGCTCCGAGTGGAGCCTGGCACGAGCCTGGCGCGAGATTGAGCCCACTTTGACCGACGAGACCGGGTTCTTCCGCGTTTTTGGCTACCTTGGCCTTTGCTATCACGTATGTCGCTTGCGACGAGCAGAACGGGTCGCTGACGGTGCCACGATTCGGGTCGCTTCATTCTTGCATGTACTTTCTTTTTCTCGCGTTCCCAACTGCTTCACTGATTTTCATCTTTTGCTGTAGATTCCCTACTGCTTGGTGGTGGTAGCGTGCTTGCTCTTGGGTGCAAACCGCGTGCAGACGGAGGTGCTCACGGACATTTCGGTGCTGATGGCGGGTGGCTTCATGGAGACGTACTTTTGCTTCTGCGTGTCTGCCGTCTACAAACTTACAAACGAGGCCTCTCGCATTTCGGATGAGCAGGCGCCGGCTTTCTGGACCATCAACGTTTTGTTGGTACTGCTGACTCATGTCTTTGCTGCCCACTGCATTTACAGCCTGCCCTTCAAGGGCCTGCTTTCTGACTAATATGTTAAGCAAGCAGCCCAGCGTCGGCATGCTTAAGCAGGCACGCCGAGGGCGTGCAACGAGCCCCTATACGTCCATTTTTCAGTCTCTTGATATCATTCCTGTTCGTTTTTCTTGTTCTTTGCCATCATGTTGCTGTAAACCCCACGCAGCGATCTACTTGCTTGTTGTTTCGTGGTTGTACCCTCGGCTCAAATGCAGTTGATAACACGGACACAAAATGTTGCTTTTGTTTGTCACAATACTATTTTGGCTCTTGACCAACCAAAATAGCCACTGCAAGCATCAGTCATGGGAGGTTTTTTTTGGCAGAGCTCAATGATCGCGAAACGCAAAAATAAACTGCGAGTCACTGGAACCAGACCTTTTAGCAAATGGAAAACAGTTATTGGCAAGAACCATGTAAAGGTACTGGTCGGGGTGAGTGTGTGTAGATCGGTAGCACACACACACACACAAAAGAGCAAGAAAGCCCAAGGGTTAAAAAAAAAAAAATAAAGAAAAACAAAGTGTCGAAGGAAATGGGGCGACACAACAGTCTCAGACAGCGGTGCGGCGCCCGCGGGCCGGGCCTAATGGGTTGGACGGGTCAGCTCATGTGCAGGCCGTTGAACACAAAATCCAATGGTGTGGTTTCAGGAATGGTGGGGACGCAATGCGATGCATTAACGCTGGTTTGCGTCTTCGAAATCGTCGGGAATGTGGAAAAAGTCAGAGTCGTTGAACTTGCGTTCAAACTCCAACACCTAAATGTGGCCAAGCACGAGGTGGATCAGTGCATGTATCAAAACGGCATGTTCTGCAGCACACACACACACACACACACACACACACACACACACACACACACACACACACACACACACACACACACACACACACACACACACACACACACACACACACACACACACACACACACACACACACACACACACACACACACACACACACACACACACACACACACACACACACACACACACACACACACACACACACACACACACACACACACACACACACACACACAATGCGATAGAGATGGCAACTTGTCCTTGGGTACCCACGGATCGGTGTTGTAGATATCTTCCGTCAGCTTGCGCTGAAACTTGCCCTGGGGGAAATCGAGAATACGCGGGCACGTCAACGCATGCAATTTATGGTGAAAGGACACAGTTTCAAGCAAGCAAACATGACGACATGAAAAGTGCGAGCGCGTACAGGCACACTCTCATCCAGCAGCATGGTGGCACCGTTGGTCATGACGATTTCCGTTTCAAAAACCCTAGGCGCACAGAGCGACAGGCATGGCATCAATGTCAGTCAAGCCGGCCTGGTGTACACGTGCAGCAGCGTCAAGCGGATGGCGTTGGGCGCAGGTACCTCGGATGAATGCCGCGCTTCTTAGTGCGGCGCACCACCACCTAGAAGCATGGACCAGCCCAGTCGATGGTGAGTCTTGTGCGCCGGCGGCCGGTGGCTGTATCATGATCACGTTTGCACGTTACCTGCGCTTCATGGAGGGGACCAAGACGTGCCGCTGAAGCCACCACAGGCCCCAGAGCGCGTCGAGTCACGAGGCTCGCCAACATTGTCGCTGCCATTGTCAAAGTGAGACAGAGAAAGTGAGAGAGCGCGAGAGAGAGAGAGAGAGAGAGAGAGAGAAACGTGCTGCTGAACGTAACTGTAACAAAAGATACGCTTTGTCGCATAATACAATTTATTATATATTTTACTTTATGAACGACTAGGGGTCGATGTGTTTTGTATTGAAAGTTAGGGTCGAAATACTTTCTGCGCAAATCCGAAATCGCTGGAATCTTCTGTGGTGAAACGCCAGAGCTCCAAGGCAAAAGGGCAGCGAGGAGCACACACGGCACGCTCGTGAGAGGCTGTGCGATGGCATGGGGATGGTGGCAGCAAGGGGCTTGGTTGTGGAGCCAAGCCCCACACCCTGCTGATACGCAGGCGCAGCCAGGCAATTGAAGCCTAACGTCGTACACACCCGCCATTGTTGCAGATGCACTAAGCCCGGCAAGGCAACTTGTTGTTGCCGTGAGATGCGCTTGTTGCAGGCAGACCACGTATCCCTCCCAGCTCAAAACAATTTGTTGCATTTTTCTCCCTCTCCCTCTCTCTCTATCGTGTTCAACGCCCCCTATCAAATTTTTTTGGTGTTTTCATGTGAATATCAACAAACCCAACTCGCGTTGTCGTGGCCGTTTGCTGTCACTGTTCGTTGTCGCTGCCGTTGCTTTGGTTGTGGCTGCCGTTGCTTTGGTCGTGGCTGCACGTTGCTGGTACTGCGTGTCATCAACCTTGTTTGGCATCGTTGTTTTTTTGGAGCCGTCTGATTTGCGTAGCTGGTGCCGAGTGGAAGACGACGTCGACTTGAATATCGTGCATCATGATTCCGCAATGGACCCTGTTCAATTTCGGTGCCGTGGATCCCGGGGCTGGAGTTGCTTTTGTGCGAAACCCACCGTCCAACTCGTATTTCAGCGGCAACGTAGGTGGCAGCGGCAACCCACCTACCGATGATGAGGGTGGTAACAAGGACCCCAACCAGGGCCCTCATTTCGATGAAGCCCTGCATCAGCTCCATCACGAAGCCCTCGACGCCATGGAGGACATGTTTGCCGCGCTGACTGGTGGCCTCGGTCTCGGCCTTGCGTTGGGACTGGGTGGCCAGCTTCCCGCCGGCCGCGAAACATACGAAGCCGCCTGGGGCCCCGACGACCAGCCATCAGCTCCAGCCTCGGCCCTGCCCGCAAGCAAGAGTCGCCGCGATGCTCTGCTCTCGCGCGAGTACCGTTATCGCGAACACCAGCACCGGCAACAGCAGCACGTCTCGCAAGCAGCGCAACAAGAATCACCGGAAGAGGGCGCAGGAGTCGATCTGGGCCAGATGCCCAGTCAGCACCAGCGTCACGTGTACCGGGATTATCAAGAAGCATCAGCTAATTCCGATTCCGCATCCCATCAAGCACCCCGGTTCGGAGCTCAATTTGGCACCTCGGCACGAACCGGCAATCCCTTTGAGCAGCTGGAGCAGTTTTTCGGCCACCACGGACGCTCCTTCTCCTCCTCCACCTCGTACAACAGCGCCACCAGACAACAGGAGACCCAGGTGCAGGAGAGCATGGACGTGGACGGACGTCGCGTGACTTGCACACAGCGCTTCTGGCGTCAAGCCCAGGATGGCAAACTACAGCGTGATGGTCAATGTGTCGACGATCAGGGCCAGCGTCTCCCTGCTCAGCTTGAGCAACAGCTCTTAGCTCAACAGCAACCCAGTCTGGGTCTGTAGGCAACACGATCCTGTAAAAAGGATCTGCTCGTCTGGGCTAATTTTCTCTACTCGAATTTTTGATTGACCAATGTCGCAAAGCTCTCGAATTAAAAAAGACAACAAATTATCATGGTATTCATTCCGCCATCGCTTCCTTCATCTCTGCGTCTCAATCCAGGAGAGTGTTGTTGGCGTGATGGATGACTGTGCTCGACATGTTTTTGTGGTATTTTATCTGGAAACGAAAGAATTAAATTGACATTCACATGAACTATCATGGATGATCAGCCCCCTGCGTGTTCGTCACTCAAAGCAGCACGGCACTAGTCAAATCGGTAAAAGGCATGATGGGTGTAGGGCCGCAGATCCACCTGCTGGCGTTGCGCCAGGCATTCTTTGACCCAATCGCCGTGCACCACCGGCAAATTCAGACCCAGTTCTTGCAGCGCGGCTTGCAACTCCAGGCGGTGGGTAGATCGGCGATGCTCATCCATCACCACATGCGTCACGCGCTCATCGAGTACCAGCGCCAGTTCGGCCCCGGCAAGTTTGGCCTATCCGGCAGACCCACCCAAAGTATCAGAAAGAGCAAGGCTACAAGTGTGCAAGCGCAAGTCACGCCACGCACCTCCAGTTGCAGTGTCAGCAAGGGAGAGTAGTCCACACGCGTGCTTGCTTGGCGCAGCACAACATGGCGAAACACATCAAAATATAATACCGTGCCACGAAAGACGGGCAAAGATGGCAGACACTCCTCAATGTCAGCAAGACAATCCTTGATGGGTACGGTGGCGAGCGGGTAGAAAAGTGCCGAGTGAGTTGGCGGACTGGTGCGCACAGTGCAAGCACGGTACGCGGCGCAAAAGAGGCACAGGTCACAAGATATCACCGCTCGGTTTGATGGGTTGGCGGATGAAGAGCTGCGCAGAATGTCATCCAACTCGTCCACCGCCAGATCATCCACGTAAGAGTCGCCTAACAATGAAACACGCTGTTCATGAGGCTCCATGCCCACCACACAGGCCCCGCCAAACAGCTCAAGCTATGGGCACACACCAAGATCATCAAAGTGCGAACGAAAGAGCTGAGTCGTCGCTTCTGTCGCTTCGACCATGTAGCGTGGCTTTAATGGAACCAAGCGACGTTGTTGATAGCAATGAAGAATCCACACAGGCTGTGCGAGCAAGCCCCGTTTGGTGTATCATGAGCGACTGACGAGGATCAATCCTGTCTCCACTGTACACATACACACAAAAGAGAGCACGGCCAGGTTACATTGTGTGAGGGAGGCAAGACGAAGTACCACACCTTGACGACGTCGACCTTGACACGCTGACTCCGAACGCGAAAGGTAAGACTGTCAGAAATGACGATTGTTCCTGGCTGGAGGCTGGCTACGGCCTGCTGCCCCCCTAGCTGCTTGATCATGCTCGCGATGGTTTCACGCGACAAGGGGCCCGTGTCCTCGAGCTTATCAAGCAGAAACTCACGGCCCTTTAGAGCGTCCATCCTGTGGGCAACAAACACCGAGGGTGAGTTGAGATCCAACGACCCAAGGCGTCGTACATCGAACAACGTGGAACTTACTCAACCTGAACGTCGTCCACATTGACTGCACCATAGTTTTGATGTACTCGGACTGCCCGTTTGGCACGCTTGGCCGGCGAGCCGTCACCCGAGCCAAAGGAGTCGGCATCCAGAACACCTGACACGAGTTGGCCGTGTCGGGTACCAGCGGTTCGCAGGTCAGAAATGGTGGCACATTCAAACCAGTCCTAAAACAAAGGACATGATTCAAATTCACAGACCCACAAACGCGGTCAACCGGCGATGCAATCAGTACGAACAGCCGCAGCGACAGCTAGCCGTAAGGCATGCGTAAGGCATGATGGCTCATTCCACCAGGGTCCACAGACCAGATGCCAACCTTCTCAGAGTCTCGGAACTTGACGAGGCGGGGAAAGCGCAGGGTCAAGCCAGTGGCAAATTGGTTGGTTTCAATGAGCGAAGCGGCCTTCATTTCCACCACAATGCTTTGATCCGGAGGTATCCAATAGTCAGGTCGCTCCTTGAAATTGGGCATGGCGAGGAACACACTGTTGCCGCGAGACAAGAAAGATGGCCCAGGTGAGAGCAAAGATTGGGCCCAGAGATACGTGCATGCTAAAATGAAGGAAAGTAACGCACGCACCCAGGTCCCATGCCGCAGGGGTTGAGGGTATCGCCCGGAGCAGGCGCCTTCCACTTGTGCCAGTGCGGCGCCAGCTTGCGGCGGACACGCTCCAGCTCGTTAAACGAGTAACCCGTGCCCACTTTGCAGCACGAGTGAAAACGGGTCGGCTTCCAGCCCGCAGGTGCATCAGGTGGGCGGTCCTCCGCAACAGCCAGCATAAAGTGAGAGATGGCTCCGGAGCGCCGTGATCCTTCTCTACACACGCCCACAAGAACGGCGGGCGCAAAGCAGCACTCTGAGCTGCGCAACGATGACACGTGGATGAGCTGGGCCGTGCATGCATCTTGTTTCTCACCCAAAATAGCCGCCCACAATGACCAAGTCCAGGGTATCTTGTAGAGACTGGTGGTACTCGGGCTTCCACTTCCACCAACCACCCCCACGTTGGCCCAAGCAGTAGCGGCTATCCTGCCGTTTGACAATCACGCCTTCGTGTCCTTGCTGCATGACATGATTGGCAAAGCGCAAAAAGTCGTCTTTGCCGTGGCCAACCTGCTCCCACCCATGGCATCAAGTTGCCATGAGTTGTGGCTCGAGTGGATGAAATGCGCACACACCGGCGGGGGAGGGAACAAGCAGCACAACACGGTACCTCTAGCTCCACAATGTGTAGACGGCCTTCAACGGGCTGGATGTTGGCTTCAAGCAAGCGTCGACGCTCGATCATGCTCATATCCAGCAGGTTATGACCATTCAGATAAATAATGTCCCACACCAAGTACAAGGGCACAACCTGCTCATGCCGGGCATAGCGCGTAGCGATTAGGCAGATGATGAAGGCGCTCGTCTGATGGAACACTTGCATCCCACGTCCCCAGGGCCGGCTGACACACATGGTACCGGAGGTGGACCACAAAGCACACGGGCGAGCCAGCGAGAAGAGCAAGAGGAGACAGGCGCCAGCGCGAGCGATTCCCGTACATGCGTGTATTTGAGGTTGGTTTCCGTGTTGGGGCGCGCCAGGGCCTTGACATCAAAATTATCGTCCTTGGCCACGAGTTCGTGTGTGCGGGTATTGTAGCCCAACATTTCACCGTCAAGAATACAAGAATGGACACCTCTATAGGTCAGGCACCCATCATTCGTGGCAGATGGTCAAGGCGGTGAGTTGTGGACAATGCCGATTGGTGTGCAAGAGGCAACAGGAGCTCGTGCAATGTACAGCCTTACTTGGCAAAGGCGGGTTGAACATTGTGCCAGTGCGATTTCGAGGTGTCAGTGGTACAGTAGGCATTGGTAAAGTCGTGGCGATTGCGTGAGAAATACCAGCAATCGCTGCCATCCTACACTCGTGCATAGAAACGATTCAATGGCGACATGATCAAAAGGTAAGCCGGGTCGTGGCTCTGCATCAACCTGTGTTGTTTCCCGTTTGGCCTCAGTGCCCCATTCAAAGACTGCTTCAGGGTTGAGGTCTTGACACGTTGGGCCCAAAGCGCTGGTGGGTACGCTTAAGGTCTACCTTGTGCAAGTGGATGCGCTCGCCATCCCACTTGATCTCCATCAGAAAGGGATCACCAAAGGAGCGAATCAAGCGGTCAAGGGTGTTGCCACGGTCGTCCTTGTTGCGGGTGGCTTTGGCCAGCATCACGCCACAGCTGTCACCTGGCCGGATTTTGATGAGGTCCACGTGGCCCGAGCCGTGTAGCTCCTTGCATAGAGCCTCGAGGTTGCTATTGCGATGATAAAATTCCTCGGCCTGGTCGTGAAAGCAGGAGAAGACGGTGGTATCCTTGAAGCCACACTTCAGATCACGGAGGATTATGGCCACAAGCCAGCGATGTTCAAGTGCAGTGGCTCGCTTGATGAGCTGGTCCAAAACGGCCGCCTGTCCTTCCTTGCTGGCTCGCCCGCGGCGCCCCGGTCCTTGTGAGGGACCCGTCGGTCCCGTGGATGGATCGTTGCCAGCGACATCGTTGGCCTCGGGGCGGCGCCGGTTGTAGCGGTCGCGACCCACAGCCGCCAATTGGTCCAAGCTCTCATTGATTTCACGCAGCGTCAAGCTGTAGTGGATAAAACAAATTTTGCAAGACAAGACACGTCAGGAGTGCAGGGCTTGTGCACGGGGCACGACCAAGATGATGATAGACAGCGGCAGTACGTGGGAGGGAGACATGGGCAGAACCTGGGTTTCGCAGCGGCTCGGCTCTTCATGATGTCTCCAATGAGCTTGTACAAGACGCCGGCATTTTTCTACAAACGCAACGTCACCCAAGTGAGAGGAGGGAGGCTGAATGAACTGAGTGCCACTGTGCTGCTCGGGGGCAATAGGGGAATGCTGCAAAGGGTTTGGGGCAGAACATACGCCACCCGATTCCTTCCAGTTGATGAGGGTCTGTGCATCTGCGCTGGTGACCTTGTTCAAGCCGAGGCATTCAATGTACAGTTTGGAAATGGTTGGCTAATATGCAGCAAGTATGGCGGTGCTTGAGAGTCGCCCCATTTCTTCCGCGCGCTGCCGCGAGAAAACACCAGCCCAGGAGCACGTGACAGGGAGCATCGTGCAGACGTAAAAAGTATGTCCAGTCATACCTCTTTCAAATTGTAGCTGCCACGCTTCAGATCCAGATGGGGGAGGAGCAGCCGCATCAAGGGCATGGCATTGTCGATCTAGGTTGATACGGCGACGGCAATGGGGCATGAGCTTGATCACCCTCTCATATCAGAACGGCATGCGAGGCGCATTCAACATCAGCAGACGAGTTGTAGAGGCAGTCGTTACCTCGGCGTTGTCAGAGGCGCTTGCACGCCAATGCTGAAAGGATTTGGTCAAGAGGGCCCGGATTTTGCTCTTATCACGCCGGTTCTGTTCCATCTGATCCAAAAGCAGGCAAATGTCGTAGAAGCGCCAGCGATCCTGAATGGCTCTGGCCCCGCCAGCCGATTGACTAGGCTGCTGACTCATGTCAACGGAAGAAAACCCTCCCCGACAGAGAAAGAGAGATAGATAAAGAAGTGGATGCAGCGAAAAGCACGTCCAGTGCAAGACCAGTCCCGCTGGCACCTCACCAACGCTGCCCCGGGCGCTGCCGTCTACACCATGTCATGTCATGATCCCGCCCTTCGCCCTTCATCATCGTGTCAGCTTTTCTCTCTCTCTCGCTCTCTCTCCTCTCTCACAAAAAATCCAAACTGGTTGTGACTTGTCCAAGTGAAAAGTTGGCGTTGTTGTCAGACATAAATGTAAGACAAACGTGGTGCACATTGTCAGCACGTGATTCAGCCCGTCCGGCGAAAACACACTTCAATCGGTGGTGGGCTCTCGGGTCTGGTCGCCATTGGCTCAACGGTCGTAGGAGTGAGTCCGGATAGGTGGAGTGAAAGGAGAAAAGTGCGTTTGGCACAAACGGTTGGCATGGCCGAGTCACAGAACAAGAAGGTCAAGCGCCAGGAGAAGGCGGCCCCCGTGGTAGATACCGAAGACGCAGAGGAGGCACCCACGACGCTCATGGCGGCCGACCTGGTCGAGGAGGGGGACGATGACGTACGTTTGACCGCCTTTGCTTTTGGCTATCCGCAGTGTCGCTTTGGATAGAGAAAGTTGTATGTGAACGGTCATGTGGCTGGCTGAGGAAATGCAAGGCTTGAGCAAGCTGAAAAACGACGAGTGCTTCCGTCGGTTCACACTCTGCGACGCTCATCTCCCGCAATGGTGACAGACACTCAACGTCAGCTTTAACGCCTTCCAGCCCATTGGTGATGACTTTTGGGGCATCAAAACGCTGTTGCAGCAGGTGGGTGCCTGCGCTCGGACCCATGATTGACCACGCACAGCAGTTTGTAGTCCTTGGTGGCCCGGCTCATGCATGCTTCCCTGGCCTTGCTGTCAGATGATGCCACGGGCAGATGCAGACCTCGGAGAGTTGGCGCGGACCATCATCGACAAAGCCGAGCAGTCTACTGTCATCAAAGTCGAACAAGATCCCACCTCGGGCATCGTGGCCAGCGATAAGGCGGCCCAGGCCGCAGCTCAAGAAGCTGCGGTAAGTGCCCACTTTCTGCTGCACACTTGCTGGCTGGTACTGCACCGGGCTTTGATTTCATGCTGTTTGCACTGGCGCAGAGCGATGCGGTAGACGGCGCCACAGATGAGGATCCAGACGGTGCCTATGACGTGTACGCGGTCATGAGCCCCCTGCGTATGGGTGACATCAAGGTCAGGGAGGACACCTTTGGCTCTCACATTATGGCAATAAGTCTACCCACTCGAGCCTGACTCGTGGGCCTTTCCCTTGGGGCTTTCCCTTGCTCCAAGCAGAAGTCGAGCTGGCTGCGTGCACTCAAGCAATGGCTGGCCAAGCACATCTCGGACATGGATTTCAAGGTGCTGGCCACGCTTGCTTCGCTGAGGGACAAGGGACAGTTGAAGGCGCAAGGGGAAGCGGCGATTAGGCGATTGAGTCTCTGAGATGGGACGGAGATGAGAATGCTCACGGCGTGTTCTTGCTGTTGACGTCAAAAGACCCAATTGGCAGCTGCTTTGAAGAACAGCAATAATCTATTGCTGATCGCGTGCGTTGTACAGGCTGCGCGATATCAACTTGCTCCTTTTGCTTGCAAAGCTCTCGTGCCCGCCTGACCTGGCTGTTCTGTGAACAAACCTGACTGTGGGGCATGTTACGCACACCGTGTGCAGGGAGCGCTTCATCAACCTGCCGCCTCAACTGGCGGTCGGTTTGTATAACAGTTTGGTGCAGGATCTCGACACTGCGGTCCAGGCTGTACGTGCTGACGCCTTGAGGCTAACCTGCGGCCCGTGATTACACCCTCTTTGAGCACGCGTGTACTCGAGTCAACGGGCCCGCGGGCGTCGAGCTTATTCACTGATGGCTCGTGCTTTCTTTCGATTGACCAGGGCCAAGCCGCAACGCCGACACAAGTGGTCATGATCATCAAGGCCTGGAAGGAGCGGGGAGCCTCGGGTAACGAAGTGGGTGCAACTTGTGCGCCTGTGGCTGAGCGAGCTTGATCATGGCATGCTTCGTTGAGCTCATATCTCTGCGGGCAACCGACAGGCGCCCCTCAACTTTTCTTGTGAGGAGGACGAGCAATTCTCCGCGGTAGGTCGCGGCAGGCGTGATGACATGTTGCACGGCCCAGCTCGTCTCACGGAGCAAGTGGTGTGCTTGTGCCTAGGTGGCGCTGCATCGGGCGGCCTTTGAAGTGTCTGTTGTGCAGGATAGCGAAGGCAGCTACCCATATCGGTACGCTTGGCCGGGCAGCCACTGCGAGCCGGCGATCGTGTTTGCTTGTGCATGTTCCGTGCCTCATGCTAAGTCTTTGGCCTTGATGGTTTGGCAGAGCCTTTCGTCAGTGCCTGGTACTTGATTATGAGACCTTTGCCAAGACGGCGCGACAATTGGGTGAGATGTACACCACCGTGTACGAGGATGTTGAGGACGGCGAAGATGACGAGTAACACGCGTTTTTTCTACCTCCCTTCTCTGAAAGCACCTCTGAGGCCTGCTTGCACGCTCTATTCCACAACTCGCAAAAAGACTCGAAAATTGGAGGTTACATGCAGTCTGCCATGTCATTTTTTTTTATCGACAGTGCGACGCTAATTACGAGAAGTTGACGGGGATGAAAGATTTAACACATTCAAGGAAACAAGGAAAAAAAAAACCAAAAAACCAAAAGGTTCTGTATAAATGGTCAATTGCTGCGAGTTCGGACCGTCCGGGATCAGGAGAAAGGGCGCGGCCCGGGTGTGCGCCTCAAAAAGCCTCAGAGACAGTTAGGGGAACGCACGCTTAAGCCGAGACCACCTTCTTGGAGCGGCCGGTCGAGTCCTGGGCGGCGGGAACGGTCTCGTCGCGCTCAACCAGCCACATCTCGACGTGGCAAGGGGACGACTGGTAGGGGTTAATACGACCGTGCGCACGGTAAGTGCGGCGGCGCATGTGGGGGGCGCGGTTGACCTGACCATGCTCAATGACGAGCTTCTCGGTGTCGAGGTTCTTGGCCTCAGCGTTGGACTCGGCGTTCTTGAGCAGACCAAGCACGAACTCGGCCGACTTGGTGGGCCAGCGACCCTGAGACCAGCCCCAGGCCTTGCACTGGGCCTTGCGGCCGATGGAGCCGTTGTAGCGCTTGAAGGGGACAATCTCCTTCTTGGCCTTGACGTTCTCAAGGAAGGCCTGAGCACGCTTGAGGGTCATGCCCTTGATGGCGTGAACGGTCTCGCGCGTGTTCTATCAACGAAAAGCAGCACCAACCACATCCAAATGAGACTGTACAAGGAGGTGGTCTCGCTCAACTTTCTTTGGAAGAGCGTCAAGAACGCCATCGCCAAGGTCCGACACAAATCATTACGGCTTACCTTGTAGTGCACGCGCAGGTAGCTGCCCCGCGTCTTGCAGGCTAAATCACAAAACAAGACCAGAAGCAAAGGGAGGAATGAGACTAATGAAAGGGAAATAGCAAGAGACAACCCCCCCTCCACTTGAACGAGGCACATGGCAAAGGCCAATCAGGAGAGGAAACTCACTCTTGGCTTCGACGGCCTCGTCGGGGTTGCGAGCGTAGCGAACCATGATGACCTATGCCAAAAGAGACACAACCAAAGCAATGAGAATGAGTTGGTAAGCGCCATGACAACATCCGAAACCTGCGCACGAAGACGGCTAGCGGCCCAGCAAAGACCCAACGACCAAAAGGCACACGATCTTGGCGTCAAGGTCGTTATGTCTTCCCCCCCAAAAAAACAAAAAGACACGAAAGCAAAAAACAACAAGTGCCACAAAGGCAGGTCCGATGATATAACTCGGCTCAAACGACATTGCAAAACAGGCGCTACCCCGACAACGCATGCCCCTGCTGAAAGGTGGCTGTATCCCGCCGCCCGGCCAGGTTTTTCGCAATCAGCTCAACCTCAACAACGAAAGAATGATGTTGGGCCAACCGCAATAGCCTGCACACGCTACGCTGGCAGCACCGGACCAATACTGGTTCTGGTCCCCAATGGATAGAGTAGTCGGGCTGCCATCAAAACTCCCTCCCGCACCAGAAGAAGAACGGACGCATGGAGACAGACCCGACCCGACTCGCAGGTGGCTCGGGGCGACACACACATGCACACGACAAGGGCGACGTACCAGTCACGTATGGAAAAGTGCCCTGCTCAGCGTGTGAGTGATTTGAATAGTTGGAGGAGATATTTTTCCCGATAAAGTGATTGTGAGTTTTTATATAACAGCAGTTTACAACGGCTGTTCAGGATGAGCCGTCTGAACGAGAAAAATGATCTCACAGCGTTCGTCTGCTGCTGCTCGCCTTGCTGCTGCGGAGGTGCTTCCGCTGCCGCTCATTCCGGCCGCCACGTTGCGCTTGTGGACCGCGCGACCCTGTTTCTCGCTCTGATAGACAATGCGAGGAGATAAGCGCGCAACTCAAGGAATCTCTGCGTCAGGCCGGCTGCCAGGGTAGACGTGCCCTGGAGACTTTGTACGCGCCGCCGTATCAGCATCTTGTTGACCGGTATGTCGGCCACTTGGATTAAAGCTGGCAATTGGAGCTTCCGCTTGGATCCTTTCTCTTGCTGATCGGTGGCTTTTGTTGCTTTGTAGCTTGCGGCAGCTCATTGACCTTGGACTGGGCCAGCCCCGACCGCTCGCGGTATGCACCCGTGTGATTCGCGGTCGACATGGCCCAGGGCTGCATGTAATTCATTGCGCTTGGGACACGGACCAGCACCGTGAGCCAAAGCCGGGCAAGTCGTTAAGCCTGAAGGTTCATGGCTGTGTGTGATGGCATGCGATAGGAGATTGTTCTGAGCTACTGGCGATATGGCATCCACGCGCGCTTCAAATGGTGGCGGGCACTCCACGATGAGGATCCAGCTGCCGAGGCAGTACGTTGACGTTGACGTGCGCACCTGCTGGGCTCCTAGGCCAAAATAGCCTTTCCTTCTTTGCGTGTTGTTTCTTCTTTTCTTTCTTTCAAGACGTCTTCTTCAATGTAACCTTTGTGCCTGATATTTGTTGGTCTCGTGGACACAGGTAGCCCCGGAAGCAACGGCCCGCGTGCGAGCCACGCTGCTGGCTGGCCTTGGGTGCGTCGCTCAACTGTGTTCTGACTGACATTGCAGCTCACAACTCAACTGACTTGCCCATCCGCCACCGGCCATTTTGGAATTTTGTGGCTACAACAGGTTGCTCGAGACAGTCCGACGGACCACACCTGCAGTTGCACTGCAACATCGTTGCCTCATTTGGAGTGGAGACACGGGTGCGCTGGCTTTGAAACCATTGCAACACCCCCCTCCCCAGCAGGCTGTTCAATCTCATTCGCGTGAGGTGATTGCAGAGCGATACCTGGGCCAGCTGGACGCCACCACTCCTCACCATCTGGCAGCCCTGGCCTGTTATACAGCGGCACAGCGCCTGAATCCAGATGATGGTGCGTTGAATTACCGATGCCCCTCTTCGTTTTATCAAGCCCTCAAGCCTCAAGCACTGCTGCTGACGCTCTCCTCTTTGCTTCTGGGTAAAATAAAGGCACGGCTTGGCATCAAGCTGCCTTGGTGTTGCAAGATGTGAAAGCGGAGTCTCCACTGGCGCTCATGTACGCCTATGCCCGCGCGTACGTATCCCTGCGGCCTGCGAGATGGCAGTGGAAGCGAGGAGGCATGGCCGACCATAGCATTGCAGTCTGAAATCTGCATTTTCGTGTCAATCTGATATTAATATCTGGCTCAAACGTTTGCGCGCCGCCTGCCGTTTTTTGTGTTTGGTCGCTATAGTGCTGCATCGCAGCAGCGGGCGCGCAATGCGAACACGGGCTTGTTGGCCGTCCTGGATCAGGTATGATCGCTCATTTTCATCCTGACCACCGCGCCTCGTGAGCGCCTGCGCCAGACGTGACGCGAGGATTTTTTTTTTTTTTTTTTTGTGTGTGTTGGATTCAGGTTGAGCCTCAAGTCATGCTGCCGGCTGAGGCTGATTCGACGACGAATGGTGCCCTGCGTGCACAGCGGTATCTTGGATTCGCCTGTTTGCACCTTTGGTTTCCCGTACCCGCGTGCCGCTCAAGAAGCGTCAGACGCCTGAAAGACCCGACCAAAGCAGCCTTGGTTCACCCACCCGCGTACACTCACACTGACCCCGATCTGGGCACCGGGTTGATGGCAGGGAGACCTTGGAACGCTCGGTGGTGGCCCAGGTGGCCCGAGTCCTACTTGATTGTGCTCGAGGCCAAAGTTTGGGTGGCTTTCAAGACCGCTGCGTTCGGCTCGTCCAACTGGCTCGTGACCAGCTTTGCATGGAGACGGAGACCACGACGGGCCAGGTGAAGGAAGAAGGCAGGCCCACGAGCTTGCAGCTGGGCGTGCTGATCCAGCATGCCTTGGCCTTGGCCAAAGACTCCATGGCGCGTGATTGTGCCATGTATCTATGCATGCGATGGGCTGAGGCCACGCTGTCTGTGGCAAAGCAACAGCTTGTGGTATTCGCGGGTATTGAACCGCACACGATCACGACGAGTTCGCTTGCAGCAGCCCAGCTGTGGCTGCGATGGCTGCTCAGCATGCCTGTCCAGAAGGAAATGCAGCGGCGATCTGGTCAAGCGGGCGTTGCGCAGCTTTTGGATGCGGCCGTGCAACTCCACACAGCAGCCAAGTCGGCTGTCACCCACGTGTCGACGGCTGTGGCCCCGGGCGAGTCAATGGCCACCCCAGAAGATCAAGAGCTTCAAGGCCTTCGTTATGTTCTGCCAGCAACCAACCTTTTGTCGGCTTCGCATGGAAATACTTGTACGGCGCGACTGGCGCGGGTTATAGACTGGGGCGACTTGCTCCCGGGCACTTATCCTCAGGAAGTGGAACGGGGTGAGTCTGGGGTGCTTCATCTCAGAGCCACGCTGCACCGTTTGGTGCAGCAGCAAGAGAAGCACCTGGCTCCGTCACGCTCCAAAAAAGTGGATGAAGACGCCGTGGCAGCTGACGTGACTACAGTCCAGGCACGTATGGGGCAGCTGCGGCTCGAGGCCAACGTGGCACAGCTGCAAGCTCAAGTGGCAGCGGCTCAACAAGCGGTTCAACTGACACCCTTTGTGATTCCGGACGCTGAGGCGTGGGCCATGGCGCTAGCGGCAGGTCGCGAGCTGGCACAGCTGGAGCGGTGTGTGGTGGTGGTCGCGCAGGCTGCGTTGCGCGGGCTGGACTTGCTCAAATCGGGCACGGGCTCTATCAATGGGCGGGCACGCGAGGCCATACGATTTTTGGATCAGATGACACAGGCGCCAAGTCCCCATGTGCAGCTCGAGACCTCACCCTTGGACGCTGTTTCAGACTCGGAGGCCCTGGGTCTTGAGGAGAGCGCGGATGAGGCGGAATTTTGGCAAGAGCTGGAGGCTGCATCTGCAGGATCGGATGCAGAGCAGGAGCACTTGCGACAAGTGCGAGCGCTCATCGATTGTGCACGGCGGCTTGGAGGCCCGGCCACTTTGGCAAGCACGGATGAGCTGGTCCAGCGGGTGGCCTCGCATCTCGATCTGCCCTGCCTGTCCTTGGAGACAATCCTTGACCGGGCTCGAGCCCAGGCATTCGACCTGCCAGCTCCTCATCGTGGTCGTGGTCGTGGGCGCGGCCGCGGCCGCGGTGCTCATCGGGGTCGTCAAGGCAAAAGGGGTCGAAATGGCGGTCATCAGTCGGTCTCGGAGACTGCCCCCGATACCGTCGGGCATGGGTCGAGGGCTGCTCGTGGTCGAAGCACGGGGCGAGGCCATAGTCGTGGCCGCGGTCGTGACCGTGCGTCATCACGAACCTTGATATCTTAACATCCGATGTAAGTCAAGCACAAGCTCTTCTGTCCGCAGTTGTGGTCTGCTTGCTCGCACACACAGCTCGCTCTAGCCACTTTGCATTCATGCATGGAATCCCAATTTAAATAATTTAAGCGACAAAATTGAGTTAACAACAATTCTCAAATCTTCATCTCGTCTTTGACTCTATGTTGCTACCTGGAGGCCTTGCCTGTCACAGCTCGAGCGCACACACACTTGGCAGTAAGCGAGTGCATGGGCAAGCTTGTTTTTTTCTCCTTTTTCCCAGATCTCAAATTTTGACGGAAACATCCAACACGCTGAAGGAGCGTGTTGGAGCCTGTTTTACACACGCACCTTTCTATAACCAGTGGTGTTCCCGCGTGTGCGATTGCCCCTGCCAACATACAGGCTTTAACGACCTGCATGTGTGACTGCACCCCCCAGAACAAAAGAAAATTTTGAAGAGAGAGAGAGAGCAGAGAAGAGAGAGAGAGCGAGAGAGAGCCACACACACAGAGACAGAGCCACACACACAGAGACACAAACAGTCAAAAATTTCAAGTGTGTGTGTGGTTGCAGAGAAAGAGTTTCGTTTGGTTCAGTGGCGTCCACACACCCACCAAAGACCAACGCTTGATCAGGTAGAAACGGCAGCGCCAGTGCCTGGTGGGCACGCGTGAATGCCATAATGTGGACTTGCTCTGGACCGTGTGTGTGTGTGTGTGTGTGTGTGCGATCTCTTGGGTGCTGCTGTTTAGCAAGGCTTTGTTTATTCTGTCTGTGATGCATCGCTTCTGTTGTCGTTTGCCAAAGCACTCCAGTTGAAATCGCTGGCTGCAGCGCCAGTGGCTCGCGCGGTCAATCCCTTCCTCCTTTTCGCGCGCATTATCCATGCACCCCTCCCTGGTCTGCTCCTGTCTCCCCCATGACCTCATTGCGTTGCTGAGACTGGCACTGACACAGACTGTCTGTTTGACACGAACTGCGGCTTTTTGCGCTGGCATTTGCATCTTGCCTCTCAAACCCATCCCTGAGTTCAGACATTGCGCTCAAACGACTCTGACCTTGTGCGTGAGGACTCCAGGGCTGCCATTTTCTTATCACACAGCTTTCACTCCCTTGGTCTTTTGCTTGCTTGCTCGCCTCCCCTGCCACACTCTGTCTTTGTTTCACACTGCCTTTCTTTGAGGCGAGGGGATGACTGCGAACCCGTCGATGGCTTCCCATATGATGGCTTCCTCCCTGTGTGCTTGGGTACTTGGTGTCAGCGTCTCCTGGCTGATTTTGGTGGCCGTGTGCTCGGTAGATCCGTCAGTGGTCAGCGCCTCCCCTGGCGCTTTTGATCCTGAAGCTCCTCTCATCCGTCCTTGGGTAGGTGTTCTGCACCATGGCAGCACAGCCAGCAAGTCCTGCTTGGCTCGATCAAGGTGCTCACCATCGTGTCCCCCATCGCTGCTCTAGATTGAAGGATCATTTCGCCTGTCCTGGCCCCCACTTTGTGCTTTGAGCTACACTCGTGAAAAACAGCAACATGAGCGTGTTGCAACACTTGCGCGTGCAGCGCAGCAGCGACGATGTCAAGTCGTGGGCAGCGCTCAAGCGTGTTTGGGTGCCCGATGAGACTGAAGGTATCGCGCATTACCTCCACAGCACCCTCGCGCCATCTAAGTTTGGTGCTGTCGCCTGTCCATTCTCATGCCTCCAACCCTGGTTTTTATCACCCCATCAGGCTACGTTGCGGCTGAGATTCGCAGCGACAGTGGTGACTCGATCACCTGCGAGCGTGTTTCGGATCACCAGACGGTAACCATCCCCAAGGATGACACCCAGCAGATGAACCCACCCAAATTCAACAAGGTCAGCAATTCTCCTCACCCATCTACAATAGACTGCCATGCACGCTCCTGAAACCCTGCGCAACAGGCTTGAAGCTGCGTCGGATTCTCATCGTCTGCCTTCTCCTCTTTCTCTTTTCCTCTCGTCCAGGTTGAGGACATGGCCGAGTTGACCCACCTGAACGAGGCCTCGGTGCTCCACAATCTGCGAGATCGTTACATGGCCGACCTCATTTACGTACGTGTACTCTGTACATGCCTTGTCGCTCCGAAACCGTTCAAGAATGGCTCGCAAATACGCTGTCTTCGCTCGGTATCTTCCCCGATCTTACCCCTGTGTCGTGCCACCTCCATGCTTGTCTGCCCCACACAGACGTACTCGGGCCTGTTTTGCGTCGTGATCAACCCCTACAAGCAACTTCCCATTTACACTGAGGAAGCCGTCGCCTTGTACAAGGGCAAAAAGCGCGAGAACATGCCGCCCCATGTGTTTGCGATTGCTGACACCGCCTACCGTTCCATGCTTCAGGACCGCGACGATCAGTCCATCCTCTGCACCGGTGAATCCGGTGCTGGTAAGACTGAGAACACCAAGAAGGTGATTCAGTATCTGGCCAGCGTGGCGGCTGCTGGTCGTGCTAAAGACGTTCTTGGCGGCACCAGCGCCAGTGGTGGCATGGGCAAGGGCGAGCTTGAGCGTCAGCTTCTCCAAGCCAACCCCATCCTTGAGACCTTTGGCAACGCCGCTACCATCAAGAACGACAACTCTTCTCGCTTTGTATGTGTACCTCGAGCTATGGCCGACTTTTGTGTTGATTTATGTTCTGTCTTCTTCCCAGTCGTGCGCGCTCACCATTGAATCGGCATCTATTTTGACCACTACAGGGCAAGTTCATCAAAATTCATTTTGATGCCGCTGGCGTCATTATCGGTGCTACCATTGACACATACCTGCTGGAGAAGTCCCGTGCCATCCGCCAAAACGAGGGCGAGCGCAACTTTCACGCCTTTTACCAGCTTTTGCGCGGTGCCGACACTGCCTTGATCACTGACTTTGGTCTGCAAGACATCAAGTCTTACCGTTTCATGTCCAACGGCGACGTCACCCTCCGTGACATCGATGACAAGAAGGAATTCAAGCAGACCAACGAAGCGTTTGGCATCATGGGCATGTCCTCGGACGAGATCAACGATGTGTGGCGCGTCATCTCTGCCGTTCTGCTCTTCGGCAACGTCAACGTCTTGGGCGGTCGCCGTGGCGACGACCAAGCCAGCATCACCTCAGATGTTTGTACGTATACCTCCGACCGACAGGGCCCTGCTGTGTTCACCATCCTGACCACCCTTGGATCTTGTTCTTGACGTCTTTCCCAATGCTTGTGTTTCTTTGTGTGTCCTGCTGCTTTTCATGTGGTTTATGCATGCTCATGATTTCGTTTGCCCGCTTGCTTTGATTGTAGGCTCGCAGCGCCTGTGCTCTCTCCTTGGCATCAACCACAACGATTTCATCAAGTCAATGACCCGCCCTCGCGTACGTGCTTTAGCCCTGCGTTATTTTCTTTTGTCTGTAGCTTCACTACTGCCTCTCCTTGCCTTTAACGATAATTCCTTCAATCTTTGCCTTACCATGGTCATCTTACCCGTCCCCACCTGGTCTGGGCCTACAAAAACAAACAAAAATACCATCTCTCTAGGTCAAGGCTGGCAAGGATTTTGTGCAAAAGGCACAGACCAAGGAGCAGGTTGAGTTTGCTCTCGAGGCCCTGGCCAAGGCCCTGTACGAGCGCCTCTTCCTTTGGGTCGTGCAGCGTATCAATATGACCCTCGACAAGAACGTGCGCGACTCGCGCAACTTCATTGGTATCCTGGACATTGCCGGCTTTGAGATCTTCAAGAACAACAGCTTTGAGCAGCTTTGCATCAACTACACCAACGAAAAGCTCCAGCAGCTCTTCAACCACCGCATGTTCAAGCTCGAGCAGGAGGAGTACAGCAAGGAGGAGATTGATTGGGAGTTTATCGACTTTGGTCTGGACCTGCAGCCCACCATCGAGCTCATCGATGGTCAGATGGGTGTGCTCAAGTTGGTTGACGAGGAGTGCTTCTTCCCCAAGGCCACGGACAAGTAAGTTTCCTCAACATAGTGCGATGCTCCCATCGTGCTCGCAATCTTGCTTTGAGGTCCTGGCTTCCGCCTTCCCTTATTGGTTCCTCGCCTGCACGCCCGTCATCTGCAGGTCTCTGGCAGAAAAGGTTGTGCACAACTGCAAGTCGCACGAGAAGCTCGTGCCCCCTGGCGTGCGTGACGACTTTGACTTTGCCATTGTTCACTACGCTGGCACTGTCCAATACTCGGCTGAGGGCTGGCTCGTCAAGAACAAAGACCCTCTGAACGACAACGCGACGGCTCAGCTCGAGGACTCGAGCATCCCCTTCATCAAGTCGCTGTGGAGCGATGACTTCTCCACCTCCGTTGCCTCGGGCTCCCGTACTCGCAAGGGTGCTTTCCGTACCGTTGGCTTTATCTACAAGGTATGTCGGAAGTCTCATGGCCGGCTCTCTCCGGTTGCTCGACTGGCTCGCCAATCACAATTCACTGTCTGATTCATCTTGGTAGGATCAACTCAGCCGTTTGATGGACACGCTGCACCACACCGTGCCCAACTTTGTGCGTTGCATTATCCCCAACCACAAGAAGCGCCCAGGCATGATTGATGCCCAGCTTGTGCTGGATCAGCTGGCCTGCAACGGTGTTCTCGAGGGCATTCGTATCTGCCGCAAGGGCTTCCCCAACCGCATCTTGTTCCAGGAGTTCCGCCAGCGCTACTCCATCCTGACTCCGGACGCCGTGGGTCCAGGCTTTACCGAAGGTCGCACTGCGTGCGAACGCATGCTTGAGGCCCTGAATCTGGACCCCAACTCGTACCGCGTTGGCTTGACCAAGGTCTTTTTCCGTGCCGGCGTGCTGGCCCATCTTGAGGAGGAGCGAGACATTCGCCTCTCCAAGATGATTGTGGGTTTGCAGGCCCATTGCCGTGGCTACCTGGCGCGCCGCCATCATGGAGCCTTGCTGCATGGCTCCAACGCCATCTTGGTCATTCAAAGCAACGTGCGCGCGTACATGAAGCTCCGATCTTGGGCTTGGTGGAAGCTCTTCACCCGCCTCAAACCCCTGCTTAAGCACGCTCGGTCCGACGATGAGATGCGCGAGTTGCGCGAAAAGGTTGATCAGCTCCAAGAGCAGCTCCAGGCTGAGCGCCAAGCGCGCGAGGCTGCCGAAAACGAGGCCGATAAAATGCGCCGCAAGGCCAATGCTCTCGAGGATGACATCCAGGTTTGTGCAAGCACGAGAAACCTCGTCCTTTTTATGCGCAATTTGTGGTGTTTGTTTCATGGCATTGATGTGAATTGGTTTCTTATGCCTTGTTGCTTGCCCTTGCTCCGTTTTATCGCTTAGAACTACGAGCACCGCATTGAGGAGCTCACCGATAGCAGTGCCCGACTCAACGAGCAGAATAGTACGCTTTGCGCCCTTGTCCCGCGCCTCACGTTCTCACGATAGCCCGCCGCCCTTTGCCCTGGTCCCCGTGCTCACATGTGTGCCTTGGGCCTGATTCGGGTGCAGACGTGTTGTCGGAAGAGATTGCTCATCTCGAGGAGCAGTTGGCCCAGGAGATGGACTCGTTGCAAACCTATTTGATTGAAAAGAAGGATCTCCTTGCACAGCTCGAAGACATGCGTGGCGGTCTTGACGTAGCCAGCGTGAACGAGGCCCGCGCCACTCGCCTTGAGGAACAGCTGAGTGAGGCACGTACCAAGAGCGAGGAGACACAGCAGGAGATGGCCGTCATTACCGAAGAGAAGGCCAAGTTGAACAAGGAAATTTCTGGTCTTCGTGAGGAGCTCGACCAAGCCCTCAACCAAAAGGCGCGCGCTGTCAAGGCTCAGAAGAAGGTGGAGTCTGAGGTGGAGGACTTGCACGTTGAGATTCAGACCCTGCAAGCCACCATTAGCTCGCTCAACAACAAGCAGCGCTCGCACGACAAGTTTCTGGCCGAGGAGCGCGATAAGACTAGCGTCATTACGGAGGAGCGTGACTCCCTGCAGAGCCAGATTCGTGAGCTTAGTACCAAGGTGCTCACGCTCAAGAACGAGCTCGAGACGGTGACAGATCGTCTTGAAACTGCCGAGTCTGCCAAGCGTCGCCTGCAGGCTGAGATTGACGACATGATTGCCAACCAGGACGATAGCGCCAAGACCGAGTTGGAAAATGCCAAGCGTGTCTTGACGCAACAGGTCGAGGAGATGAAGCAGCAGGTGCTGGAGTTGGAGGATGACAACCAAATTCTCAACGAGCAGAATCTGCGCATGAAGGTGGATATGCAGGCACTGGAACAAAAGGCCAACGCCGTTGATGTCGAGCGTGCCGAGGAGGACGCCAAGGAACGCAAGAAGCTGCAGCGTAAGCTGCACGAGTTGGAAGAGGAGCTTGAGTCTGAGCGCCGTACGCGCTCCAAGCTGGCTGGCGAGCGCAAGCGTCTGGAGCTTGAGGTCTCCGAGGCACAGCAGCTGGCCGAGGAAGAGCGTCTGTGAGTAATTTTTTTTTTCTTTTTTTTTTCTTTCTTTTTTTTTTT
>NW_001865039.1:724790-755648 GCF_000002865.3 Monosiga brevicollis MX1 | reverse complement strand
TTTACCCCCCACCCCCCCCCCCCCCCCCACACACACACACACGCTGCTGGTCCCGTTTCTCTCGCTTGCTTGATTCATTGTGGGATATTGTCGGCATTCGGCTCACCTTATTTTCCCTGTAATAGGCGCCGTGACAAGGACAACTCGAGCGTGCGCAAGTACGAGAAGCGCATTCAGATGCTCATGCAAGAGCGCGACGAAGCCGTGCACTTGGCTGAGCTGGACACTGCCGCTGCCAAGAAGATGCAGAGCCAGATTGAGTCCCTGAAGCTGATGGTCGATGAGGCCGAGGAGCGTGCTTTCCGTGCCGAGTCGAAGATGCGCCGGGCTGAGCGCGACCGCGACGAGCTGAGCGAGTCACTTTCGGCCCTGGAATCAAAGATGGGTCATCTGCAAACGCATGCCAAGAATGCTCGCCTGCGACGCGAGGAGCTGACCATCGAGTACTCGGTGCGCGACCACCGCAGCGGCTCGAGTGCGGCATCCATCCGTGGCGGCAACGATGACGAGGAGGAGGTGTAAACTCATTTGCCTCTTGTTCCCTGTTCTTGGCGCTTTGTTCATCGTCTCTGTCCAAATCGTGAAGAAAGCACCGTGGGCGTGACTGTCTGTCGCGTTTTGTCATGGCGGTTGTGCCTCTTATGCGTGCAGCTGGTGCAGTTACACATTTACCGCCTACCCCGTCTGTTGAGCTGAATTCCCAGCGTTCTATTCCACAGTGTGCAAATTTAACCCCGTGTTTTATTTCGTTGCGTCGTGGATCAGTCATTGTTTCGGTATCAAGGAGAGGGATTTGAAGGCAATTGCAAATTCGGATTCAAATCAAGCAAGTTGTAGAAAGCAGGGTCAAGTCAGGATGGTGCCAAAAAAAAAAAAAAAAAGCAATGCACTAAATCTGAGCTTGGCTTAAACTGCAGCCGGTCAAGTGTTTACGCGCGCTTTTTGTCGCGAATCAAAGTGCTGTCGTGTTTGGGTGTCGAGGCAGACGGCTCAAAGGCCACAAGCCATTGCAAGAGCTTGAGGTCATCTTGAACAAGGCCGGCAATGAGAATGAGGTAAATCAGATTGACGATCCCGTCCACCAATCTAAGATCCATCAGTCGCGTGAGTCAGAGCAAGGCGTGTGACACTTGTGCGCGGGCACGTTCGAGACCAAGGGAAGGCGTCAGCGGACCACTGACAAGACGGGTGACTTACCCCCAAGACGGCTGGAGGTAGAGGCCGTCGATGGGCCATAAAGCATGAATGGACCAGTTAAATAGACAACAGGTGGCGTAGAGAGCGGCGCTGAAGCGAGCAAAGTACTTGAGTAGGCGTGAGTCCGGATGGACGACGCGGAGCGCAAGGAAGGCGTTGACGGGGAAAGACAACGTGCTCCAGAAGCCATACATGAGCAGTTTTTGGCCGACTTGGTAGTCACTCAGTGGTAAGGCAAAGAGAAGCGTGACGAAGATGGTTGTGAAGACATGGTGGATGACAGTGGACATTGGCAGCTTGGGCACAATAAAGAGGGCCAAAAAGTCGGTGATGACATAGGTGGCTGAGACGGTCTTGGACCAGGTCTCTTGATAGGTGTAGGCGTCAAAGTCACAGGGGCCCAGGTCGTCGACGGGCAGGATGTCACTCAGCGAGCGGGTCGTGCAGCGGTAGTGCAGGTACGAATAGTACCACCAGGCCAGGCTGCAGGCTTGACCACCCAAGATGAGGGCCTTGGAAAGGTTGGCAATAACGTACCACTTTTTGTGGGCGGGCTGGACAGCACGGAACTGAGGCCAGACGAGATTGCAAAAGGTAAAGGCCAGCACCCAGGCTCCGGCCAAAAGCACACAGGCAGTGAGGAAGAAGAGGGCATAGCTGAAGAAGGTGTCACGAATCATGGGGAGGCCGCGAAGCTCAGTCCAAGCCCGCTCCTCGCCAGGAAAGTCGAAGAAGGCGCTCATATCCACGGGCAAAGCGTTGAGTGTGCGCAGAACCAGCAGGTTGACGGTGTCCTGAAAATCCCACCAGGCGTGCGCCTCGGGGCGGATGGGAAGTTGATTGCCCTCCATCATGACGGCTATGGGCCAGCGGTGAGCACGCGGAAAGAACGTGGTCGCACGTCAACGCCCACACAAAAGCCTGAACAACTGTCTGTTGGCTCCCGAGCCGAAGGAAACCTTGATCCCGTTTACGAGAAATGGAAGCGAAAGGCTTGGTCGTCTCAGGGCCTCCAAGAGGAGGTTTGGCTCAATGCATTGAAGGAAAATAAAGGCACCAGGATGGTCGTCTCAGGTCAACATAAAGGGCAAAGACCGCGAGTGGGGTTGGGTGCAGGGGAGGCAATCTCGGCATCTGCCGGCAGGCGCACGGTACGAGGGGGTGGTAGTATCTTGAGCAGTGTGTTGCGCTGTGTTGTGGGAGCAAGCCAGTGCCTCTGAAGGGGGTGCACCTGATATCTTGGTAGTATGTGTTATGGCTGAAACTGGCGCGGTCGGCTCCAGAACTCGGTGACGGACCGTTGCACTGCCTCTTTCGTTCTTATCCGATCGACCAACCACCAACGATGTGCGTGAGCAATACATGCCAAGGCGAGTGCATCACTCAGCTAGTCATTCACTCCCTCCCTCCGGGGCTGGCGTATCCCTAAGACTAAGAGGGGCACGCGAAGAGCCTGAACGTGTGCAGGCGCGTGCGGTGCTGCGCGCAGCCCAAGGCCTCCTCCCACTTTGCGGACACATCGCGAACCAAAAAAACATCAACAACAACAACAAAAAAAAAAAAAAATCTTGCAAGCACAATGTCAGATTAAGATGTCAGAAAAGGAGGTTCACCCTTCGTTTGTAATTTTTTGTGTTGCAAAAAAAATTAAAAAAATGAGTCGAGTTGGATCTGATGCCGAGGCGGCGGGTGGTGGTGGTATGGAAGGGGCGGAGATGGAGCCGCCGGCCCCGGTTGACGTGACAGTCGAGGCTCAAAAGTTGCGCGACCATGATAAATACCGAAAGAAATTGGTAAGCATGCACCCTTCCCCGTGACCAAATACCAACCGTGCCCTCTCCTCGCCTCCAAGCTTGGCGCTCAAGATGTGTCTCTGGGCTGTCGCTTTGATTGTCGTAGAAGAACAACAAGGTCCTTAAGCGTGAGGACCATGTCCGGCAACGCATGAGTGAGAAGCGTGCCATGGAGGCCGTTGCTCGTAAGCAGCAACAGGCTGCCAAGCATGTAGGTGTTGTTATTGCTGAACAAGCTGTCGCTCACTTGGCACGAGGCCAGCCGTTTACACCACACTCACGGCCCTCGCAATCACCTGGGTGGTTTGTGCTTCGTTGGAATGTGGCCTCTGTGCTCCATCCAATATTCAACTGCCAGGACGCTATTCGAGCCAAATATGGACTGTCTGCCCCTGACTCTGGCCCATCGTCCACGCTGGGTGCACCAGGCACCGATCTGATCATGTGTGGTTACCTCGAAAAGCGGGGCAAGCTGAACAAGGCTTTTAAGCGACGGTGGTTTCGGATCGTGGGCCTCGAACTTGAGTATTACGAGGACGTGGACGGTGTGAAAAAAGGAAGCGTGGGCATTGCATATCCCTGCGTCTGCCATATCGAGGACTGCAAGGGTCGGCCTGAATTGCGAGTGCGCTGCAGTCGCGACTCCCGCGTGTATGCCCTGAGGTCCGAGTCGGACAGCCTTCACGAGCTTAATCAGTGGAAAACTGCGATCGACAACCAGCAGAAGCGTGTCCCTGGCCCGCGGTAAACCCACTCAGCCTCAAGTCTGATTTCCTGCGTTAAAACTCTCTGCATGCTTGGAGTGGCTGTGATGTAGAACTTTCGACTGTTCCTAATGGCACTGAACCTGTAATCGAACAAATGTATTCATGCTGTTCTGATCTGATCACGGTGGCGTCAAGAGAGTCGGCTAGGCCAAATGCCAGCCCCACAGGAGCTATTACTAGTATTTTCTTATTCTTAATTTTTTTTTTTTTTTTTTTTTGGGGGGGGGGGGGGTTCTTTCACGTTGGGTGCAGATGTGTACATCTGGATGTCAATTCTCTATTCTCTTTCCCCAAGTTGACCTGCACTACATCCGCCTCTGGAATCCACACGAGCACTCGGTGCTCAGGCGGTGCAGCATTTGTCCGCATGATGGTCTTCATATACGACCCCTCCCCCTTCTCACAGGTCCCATGAATCTCGCAGCTTAAACTTGCGTACGGCCCGGTCACTTGGCTTGAACCTGAACACAAGCATTCAAGTGGAAAATCAAGCGTGAAAGGTTTGCCAAACGCCAGCACTCCGATCAAAGGTGGACGTGTTGCTTGCGCGCGCCCCTGACGGACCTCAGGTTGTTGCCATAAACATTGACCGTGAGGGGGCCGAGCTCAAATCCGAAAATTGCTGCCGATTTTGGGAGTGCTACATGTCATTGTTCAACAGCGCGATGACGCATGCATGCCAATCCAACACCCGTCCGCCGACGCGCAAGCAAAGTACAGTTGGTGAGCATTCAAAGAGACCAGGTGCCGAGTCAGAAGCGGTACTGCGTGAATGGGTTGGGCATGGTGACCATAACACATACTTTGCAGCTCGTCCTGTGGGGTGATGATACGCAATGTATTTTCTGTTTCTTGCAACACGATTCCCGTGACTCCAACGAGACCGGGCGACTTGTGTCGCACCACCGTAATCCGTGCCCCGTGGAAATCGGCGCGTGCGAGTCGCGATTCCATAGTGCGCAAGTGCTTCCTAGCTCCACGGCAGCCAGGACCCGCCCGCAGATGATGAGATGCTTGGCGGAAGAGATGATGGCTTTGAGAACCGGGGCAAACGATGTCAATCGGCTTGGGGCGAAAACAACATACGGAACAATCTTGGGCAACGCGTCGACCTGAAGAAGGTCTTGGATATAAGTCTGCCACAATTGGTGTAGCGGTTCATAGTGACGATAGCTAAACATGGCCAACAATGTGCGAAGGAACAATGAACTTGTAGCCACCAAAGCACGCCAAAACTCGTGTCTGCCGCTGCCGATCGACTTGACGTTTACGGGGCATGACTACCTTTGGTTGCTTGTTGCTGGAATGGTGATGGCACCCACTTCCTTGCGACGATTGCTATTGGCCTTCGTTTTGACGGGTGGTCCAGCCTCAGTCGAGGGCTTACTGCGCTTCTTTGGTGGGTTATCCAGCATTAAGACTTGTTTGTGGACTTTGCTCTCGACAAGCTGTGCTGCCGAGTCTGGAAAACCGAGGGCCACGTGTTGCTGGACGATCTCCTGCGCCGCGCTCGCATGGTCCTGCGTCAATGCGGGCAACTGCCAAGACATTCACAAACAGCGGGCATCAGAGATGGTTGGCTGCGCTGACCCAACTGCACTTGGTATAACAGCCACATGGAACAACCCCCATGGGCAAACAAGAGCCAATGCCATCCGATGTGCAAAAAAGGAGCACCTGGCACATCGCACCAGTCCACCAACGCAGGCGAGCGACAGCGTGACGTACCCCGGCTTGAACTTCAATAATCTTGGGAAGGCTACGATTCAGCTGATCATTGCCAGCTGCAGCCGCCATGCTATTGGTGTGCCTCGTGCGTCGGCCTTGGATGTGCTCGTCTCACGTCCAGGCGCCCGTGGGCAGTTCTGGCAGCAGGCGAACACAGTGAGTTTCCAACTTTTGAATATAAAATAAAACTTGGCTCTGCTTTTTCAACTCCTTTCGTCAAAGGGCTCAAAAGCAAAAGATTTTTAGGAGTCGTGTCGTGTTTTTTTATTTTATTTTTTTTGCTGCTTGTCAACGCCTGAACGGTAGGATATGGCAGTCGGTGAACGAATCATACTCAGGGCATGCTGATGAGGTGGCCAGGAGTGTGTGTGTGTGTGTGGGGGGGGTCATAAAGAAACCTGTTTGGGGTGGCAGCTGTGTGGGAGTCGGATGCTTCAAATGCTCAAGCTGGCCCCCCATGAACAACAAGGGTTTCAGTGGCAAAGTTGGCACGTCACTAACATTCGGCCATGCTGCTTGGCGCAGACCGCAGCGGAGAGCTTTGATTTACGCACCTTTGAGGACACTTCAACCATGTCGCTCTTTGCCAACAGCACGCCCGGTGGCCGGGGCATGGCTCGTCCTGCCAACGCCAACTTGTTTGAGTTCAAGGCCGGTCGCATGACCCAGGAAGGCAACACGGTGACGGCGGTCCCCGGAAAGGGACTGGTCTTCTTGAAGCGCGACGGCGACCTGCTCATGTGGCACTACAAGTCGCGTGATTCGGGCCGGGAAGAAGAAGAGGTTGGTTGCAATTGCAGTGTTGCCCCTGGCCCGTCACACCGTTGAGTCTTTGAGAATTAGATGCCGTGTCTGGAGTAGTCGGCCCTCATGTGTTGGCGTTAGCCCGACCTCATCTCACCTTGCTGACGACCACCTTGTCCCATCATCGTTGATAAAATAGCCCATTGTCCTCTTCCCAGGCGAGCAAACGTTTCAGCTTTGCAAGTCTGCCCCCGCCTCGTCCCGTGTTTACTACCTCAAGGTCTGGACTTTTGATGCGTACACTACGGTTGTGACGCTTGGGTTCTCAAAATCGATGGCGCTCACGCTGTAATTTCGACTAGTTTTCTGGAGGTCGTCGCGACTTTTTCTGGATGCAAAGCCCAGATGCGGCCGGGGATGCTCTGATTTGCCAGCGCGTCAACCGCCTCATTGATGGTGGTTCCATCGATGAGGAAGGTGTCAATGACCACCCCATGGGTATGTCGCGAACCGCGAGTGTTCTGGGTGGATGTGCGTTCCATCTCGATTCGTCATATCAACGGCTTGTTGCTGTCATTAGGCGTTGATGCAAGCGAGGAGCAGCAGGCAATCATGCAGGTACGCCGTCATAAGCACACACAACCATCACGCGCCGGTCTTTGACCTCATGACGTGCATTTGTGTGCCCCAATCAGATGTTGCGCGACGATGTCTCAACCCCCGGGTAAGGACCTGCGCCACGCTGTTTGAACTCAAGTTGAACAGGAGGTAGCAGAGGGAGTGGTGTCGGGGTTCTGCGCATGTATGTGGATCTGACGTGCCTGGTTTAGGCATGCAAGCGGAGCAGCCCAGCGCCCACCCGCAGCACCCACACGCCAACGTGCCCAGCAGAGGAGCGGGAACGCTGAAGCTGGTGGAGAGGACCAGCCGCTGTCCCAGGACAACATGCAGGGCTTGGTGCAAAACTTTGCGCGTGAAAGTATGTCCACCCCCTGCTCAATATCGAAGGCTGGTTGGAACCACACTTGCTTGCAGGTTTTTTTTTTCTTTTTTTTCTTGCGCTTCTTCACATCCGATGTCGGGGCTTTGCAGTGATGGTCTCGCAGGCCACCTCGCTGACAGATGTGCTCTCGGCCAGCAACGTCGAGCCATTGCTTGACAACCCCGGTGAGAGCGATGAACGTTTGCGCACTGGCGAATCATCTGGGGTTGGGTCTCATTTTCTGCTCTTGGGCTTGTTTTGTGTCTTCCAGAGACGGTCCAGCGCCTGCTGGCCCATCTGCCTGACGGCGATAACGCATCGGTCGGAAACATCCGCAGCACTTTGCGGTCCCCGCAATACGCCCAGGTTTGATCGAGTGTTTCTTGGCTTTCGAAGCGATCCAAACTTCCTGTGCAAATTCCTTGCGAGTCCAACGCCAGCTCAACCCCTTTTTTTGCCTGGTCTTTTTGTTTCATGTGCAGGCACTGGCCTCCTTTTCAGCTGCCCTGCAGTCGGGCGATTTATCTCTGGCTGCCTTGGGCATCGGCTCGGATGGACCATCGGGTACTACGCAGCTGGCGGATGCTTTGCAACGTGAACAGGACGAGCAGGATCCGTCGGCATAAAGGGATCAGATTGCCCATGCGGGGAACCTTGCTTTCTGCCCTTGTCCCAACGTCCAGTCCACCCCTGCTGATGTTGGCAGTTGTTCGTGTGCTTGAATGACTCAAAACTGAAACGCACCCCTTTTTGCTTTTGACCTTTCACCCTGCAGCATGAAGCACCCCTACAACATGGGAAAAAGCAGTCATACGCAAGGCTACACAAGGAAAACAACAACAACAAAGTTTGCAACGCTCTGATGCACGGGCCGCTCCGTCGCCCAACAAGTGAAGATTTGGTCACACACGTACCCCGCTCGCGCCTACAAATGTCATTTTGGGGTCAAGGCTGAGAGATGACGTCGGCAGATGATGCACGAGCGCAACGGCGCAACAACTCTTAAAGTCGTCCCACATTCTGCCCATATTACATAGGGAACAGCAAGGAGATAAATTCATTTTATGCTTTAACTCATGATTTTGCTACATAAAGTCCGACTCCAACATCCTGTCTCTTTTTCCACACGTGACGCGCGAGCTTCCTGATCTTCATTACGACGTTGTGCTTCATCTCTCTCTCTCTCTCTCGTTTGTCTTTCGCCTCTTTCTCTCTCTCTTTGTGCTCTTTCGCCTCTCTCTCTCTCTCTCTGTGCTCTCTCTCTCATATCTGCATCCCTTGTTGCTCGAATCTGTTTTTCTCTGCGAGCTCTTCGAGGTGTCGGCGTTTTTCCCGGTTTCAAGGCGTCGCACGACAGGCATAATACTCCGAGGAAGCAGGCGGACCATTCGCTGGCATTCTGCTAATCGATTCCGTTTCAGCTACCACTGTCAAAAGCTCCACTGAGGTAACAACAATCATGCGCTGAGAATAAAAAACAAACGGTTCAATTTTTTCTTTTGCGCCATTCAAACTGCTGCTGCCTCCTCCTTTTGGCCACTCATACGCACCGACGCCATCTCTTCGTCCATCTTGACTTCCCCGCCCGCCCGCCTTTTAAATCGAAATTTGATGCGCCTGTCGCCTTGAATTGCAGACCTGCTAGCCGTTGAGTTTGGGACAAGTGGGCAAATATCGTGTCCGCCACGACTTGGTTCTCTTAGCACGCGCGCTGTGCTGAGGATGGTCAGTTTTCGACTTTTTCATTTCTCAACTGCGTGCGCCTTTTTGTGGTGAGTCTGGACTCGGTCGGACGCGGAGCCTGCCCAGCTTGGTTTGTGGGCTCGATGCTTGAAAGCGTTTGGGCTGCATCGCGAGTTGTCTGGGAATGGGTCATTGAATTTTTCAAGAGCCCTTGTTCGTGCCTTTGTAACACATGCATGACTGGCATCGCCTTGTGGGGTGGGGCTGACCAGAGCGCACCCTGAGTTCCCTTTTCGTGCCTGGACCGCCCATCTTACCAAAGTCAAAGCCTTTGCGCACAGCGTTTGATCTTGTGTGCCTTTGGACTTTTTTGTGTGTGTGTGTGTGTGTGTGTTTTTTACCCTTCCTTTCTATCGTGTGGGGAGCTGCGTGGAGGTCTGGGGCGCTTTCTCGTGGCTATTGCCGCCCGCTGCCCTTCTGCAACAGCTCACAACGGCATGCTCTGGTTGCTGAAATAATTGTTGTAGAGGCCATCTCATTCCGCAGTGGGACTATGCCAGCACATGCTTGAAAACGCCTAAATCATTGCTGACCTCGGCTTCCATTCCTCGAGGTCCCTGGCTCTCCTTTTACTGCTGATCATTACGGCTTCCAACTCCAAAGCTCTTTGGCCTCAGATATAAGCCACGGCGGAGGGAGGCGCCAGCGCTGGTCGCATGTTCCCACCGTCCGCCGTTACCATCATCATGACCTTCTCAGCCCAGCCTGTTATCAGGCCTCATCGAGTTGGTGCCTTGCTTATCATCCTTGCTGGGATTGCAGTGGCCCAGACCACAACCTCATCCAGTCCTACTACTAGCGCATTCAGTTCAATGGGCTCTCCCAGCACCACCGCCGCCACCACCACCGCCGCCACCACCACTACAACGACAACGACCACGACAACGACAACGACCACGACCACGACGACTACGACGACGACCCCCTGCCCACCCTGTGCTACCCATGCAACCTGTGTCGTTGACCAATGTGAATGCAACACTGGTTATCTTGGCGATGGCGAGTCATCTTGCGTCGAGGCTGATAGTTGTGCCGGGTTTCCTTGTGATGCCAACGCTGACTGCAGCGATCTGCCCGCCCCAGCCGTTTACGGGGCGGAAGGGCGCACCTGCACCTGCCGCGTGGGCTACACCGGTGATGGCGAAACGTGCACCGATGCCGATGCCTGTGCCGCTATGCCCTGTGACACAAATGCTGATTGTGTTGATCTCGCCGCACCGGCGCCCAACAACGCGAGTGGACGTACTTGTACGTGCACGGCAGGCTACGAGGGAGATGGCGAGACATGTACGGATAGCAATGCTTGTGATTTTGCTTGTGCTGCCCACGCCACGTGCACTGATCTTGCAGCCCCGGCACCTTACAACACAAGTGGTCGTACTTGCGAATGCAACACCGGTTATCTTGGCGATGGCGAGTCATCTTGCGTCGAGGCTGATAGTTGTGCCGGGTTTCCTTGTGATGCCAACGCTGACTGCAGCGATCTGCCCGCCCCAGCCGTTTACGGGGCGGAAGGGCGCACCTGCACCTGCCGCGTGGGCTACACCGGTGATGGCGAATCGTGTACCGATGCCGATGCCTGTGCCACTGCGCCCTGTGACACAAATGCTGATTGTGTTGATCTCGCCGCACCGGCGCCCAACAACGCGAGTGGACGTACTTGTACGTGCACGGCAGGCTACGAGGGAGATGGCGAGACATGCACGGACATCAATGCGTGTGCTGCTTGGCCGTGCAGTGACCCCTTTGCTACCTGCCATGACTTGGCGGCACCTGCTCCAAACACTACCGCGGGTCGAACTTGCCCTTGTAACCCGGGGTACATCCTGGACGAAGGAGTCTGCGTGGACTTTGATGCATGTGCTGCCCACCCTTGCCCTCAAAACAACGTGATATGTACCGACTTGGCGCCCCCCTCTGAGGGATCCGGCGGTCGCACCTGTGTTTGCCAAGCCGGCTACGGATTTGACAACACCGCCAGTGATTGCTTGGAGCTAAATGCATGTGTGCCACATCCATGTGCCGACGGGCAAGGCTGTCTTAACCTTCCACCGCCCGCCTCCAATGAAGCTGAGGGACGCCGCTGTGTTGGTACGTTTAACATGACTAGAAGTTTGGACCAACCCTGGTTTTCTCTCTTTTTTTTTTTTTTTTCCTCAGCGCAGCATGTTTGTTTTCGTTCGCCCTCTTATTATTGCGTGTCACTTTGAGCAGATCCGCCGACGCTGGAGGCATCCCGCATCGTGGCAATCGGTGAAACACAAACCGTTGAAATCGTCGTCGATCTTCTCGACGTGGCAACCAACACCTCCATTGCTTGGACCCCAGCGCCTGCTGGTACAGAAGCCAGCCTGCATCTTGTCTCTACTGGCCTCGGTGCCTGCTACAGTATGGTGGATGTGACAAGCACATCCATGACACTTGCTCCGTTGGCAAATTGGACGACATCATGCGCCAATGAAAATCTCTTGCTTCGCCTCGAGTTTGTGGTGCTACCGACCTCCACGCTAATCAGCGGCGATGTCATTTCATGGACCATCACATCCGTTCACCGTCTCACGTTTGAGGCTACCACCTCATCCACTATCACCTTCACGGTGGCTGAACCGGCCCTCACGCTCGATGAGCAAAGCGCGCCCGCAGCGCTCGACGCTGGTGACGTGCTGGACATCGTCTTCGTTGCTACCAACACTGACGCATATGCCACGGGACACGATTTCAACTGCGCCGTCGACATGGCGTCCGGTTCAATCCTTCACGTCACTGTGCACAACGAGGGCACCTTGCTAGCCAATCTCACTTCTGAAGCAGCATTCGAAGCTTGGCGCTCTTCATTGACTCCCTCGCAAAGCCTGACGCTCACTGTTACTTTCTTGGTTGCCGAAAACATCACGCTTGGTAGCACCATCGCCCTGCCTTCCATGTCATGTGCCCTGATGAGCAACGGGTCAGCACCGCGCAGCTATACAGCTGCCCCAGCGCCCTCTCTTGTTGTGCTTCCCGTGCCCCACATTACTTGGTCGTCCACGAACACACCGGTGGTCGAGAGAAGCCCTATCATTTTGCCGTTTGTGCTCAACATGAGCGAGGGGGCAGTGCGTCTACGACTTTACCTGCAAAAGCCCGACACCGACGCCAGTGGGGTGGCTTTTGAGAATATCACTTGGTCTTTGGTGGGGGATGGCACGCACACCATTGGCTCAGAACTTCGTCAGCTCAGCAGCGCGACATACTACGTCTTTGACCTTGACCTCACTGTCTCGGGTACTCGTGCGCGTGGAGCCCTCTTGACGGGGTCTTTCTCTGCGTTTGTTGCCGTGACCGCTGTGGCTCAGCTGGGCACCTCGTTCTCGCTCGCTACTGACCTACTGCAGCAGCAGCCAGATGAAAATTTTGCACAAATTCAGGTTCTTCCCGAGCACACCATCACGCTGACGCGCCCGGTCGTGGAGGCTGCCTTCCGGTTGAGCTTTAGTGATGACGAACCCATCATGGCGTATGATGATTTCAACCTCTTTGTGGGCCTTGCGCACTTGCCCAACTCAACGAGTGGCACAGGGCCCGTGGGCGTTTATTTGCACCTTCCAATGGCTGTGGCGACGGGTATCGACTGGGACTCACGCTTTTGCAGCGCCAGTGCATCCGTCTGCAATTCTCTTTTCTTTTCCTACATCACTCTGCCCGATGGGACGGCCAACGTCACCTTTGCACTTGAAGGATTGGCGTTGGGTGAGCAACTGACACTCGAGGTTTCTGGCTCTGTGGCCGGTTCCCTGGCCCCAGAGACACCAATGTTCTACGCACCGGAGGCCTGGTTGGCTGGGCCTGGATCGCTCACTCCGGGAATCTTTCCAGTTCTTGTGCCGACGGATTACGAGGAAATTTCCACATATTTTCACTTTGAGTTCCCGGCGCTGCTAGAACCAGGTGACGTTGCCTTGATTCCGGCTCGACTATATCCCGGTGAAGTTGTGAGCACTCTGAGCGCCAATATTCGCTTCCGCGCTGAGTGCGAGGAAAGTGGGGCCGAGGATGTCAGCCTTGTCATTCGCGTGATTTTCACTGATCCCGCCTCCGGGCAGAGTACAACGCTGCAAGAGACTTTTCAGGTTGCCGCCTATGCCTACACCACGCAGACCCTGAGCATGACAGGCAGCTTTTTTTCCGGTGGAGCAACGGGATTGAATGGTCTGCAAGTTTACACTGAAGCAGTGAGCCTGTGCGCAGATACTGCGTTGCTTTTTGAGATCTCGCAATTCAATCTGGCCGTCCACTCCCGTCTGCCATCCGCCTTCGCTACGTACAGCCCCGACCTATCCGCGACGGGCGTAACATATGGCTCGAGCGCTGGACCTCTCAACTATGTCTATGTTGTCAGCGGCGACGTCACCCAAACTGACACAGCGGGAGCTTTTGACGTGGCACTCCACGAAGAAGTGACATTCAAGGTCAGAACCACTGCTCTCGCTTTACTTGACTCTGCCTTGCGAAGCTTTTTTGGCCTTTGTTTCTCGGCTGTGCAGCATTCTGAACTGAATATTGACCCAGACTTCTAAAATGCCCTATTACCCATGCTTATTTGACTCTGCCTTGCTTTAGGTGCGCATCGCCGTGCCCTACGGAACCGTGGCCGCCAATGCCAGCGTGGTGCTGGACCCTTATTCCTCGCAATGCCGATGGACCGAGTCGCCAGCACTCGTGGCTTTAACGCCCCCGGACGGCATTGACCTCAACTGGACAGCTGTAGCACTCACACCCACCTACAGCACCACTGCCAACAGCTACAATCGCCTGGACACCATCACCGTCACCCTGCCAACCTTCCATGCCACGCCAGCCACACCGGGAGAACGAAAGCGTGTCAACCTTGAGTTCACCTTTCAGGCCGTGGTCGTTGCTCCAGCTGATCGCGGGGACCAGATTGGTCTCAGTGTCAGCACTACTTTTGCCACCGGAGACCCGTCTGAAGCGCGTATGATGACCGCAGAGGATTGGAAAATGCTGCACGTAGTAACACCCATGCTCGAGCTTCGCACTTGGGTCACTCCATATGCTGATCAGTTTGAGGCTGGAGACACCGTGCTGCTTGAGTTTATGGTGAGCCACGAAGCAGACTCAAATGCCCCTGCCTTCGACGTGGTCGTGCTGGATCTCGGCAGCGAGCATTGGGTTGTGCAAGAGGACACGCTTAGCTGCTCTCCATGGTGTGGCCCCACTGCTTCTCGAGAGGGGGCAAACGGCACCTTCTTTGAGCAACGATACACCATCCCCGTGCTGGAAGTGGACGACGTCTTCTACCAGTCGTTCAATGTGACCTTGCTACAAAGCACGCCCTTGGGCTTGACGCTGAAGGCCAAATACACTGTCAATTATGACTCGCATTACCGCACCTCCACGCCCTACCAAGGCCTCTCTTTCAATGAATTGGAAAGTGAGCGAAGCATTGCTATCCAACCCGTCACTCTTGCGGCTGAATTTGTAAGTACTACTTTGGCAGCGCCATTTTCAGAGGAGAGCAGTACTGCTATCCCGGATGCCACATTTGTTTGGTGGTACACAGTCAGCCTACCCCGTGGTCGGGCGGAACTGGAGGTGCGTATTTACGCACCCGCTATCCTGACAATTCAAGACACGCGGGTAGAGGCCGTCGACGCACGCATTGTCAATTGCTCTCTTGGAGCCGGTGATGCTGGTTCCATTGTGGGCGGGGGTGCCCAGGCCCGTTTTCAGTTGGGCAGTGCCGTCGATTCGCTTTGGAACACGTCCGCCCTGCTGCCATCTCCGACAATCAACATGACAGTTACCTATCACGTAAACCCAGCCCTCTTCGCAGCGTATGAGCATCGAAACGCACCCTTCGACACTGACATTTATGCCATTTTTAACGGCCTTGATGACCAAGTGACAACAAACACTATTTTGCGGGAGCCGCGGCTCTTCCCAACCATCAACAACTTTTATCAAGACGCTGGCGACTGGGTCTGGCAGATGATCTACCTCGAGCACGACGGCGACGGTAGTGTCCACGCTTACAACCTATCGGGTACCTTTACCCTTGACCCTCGCCTTCAGCTCAACACGTCCTATGCGTGCGTGTACTCAGCCGCTCGTCAGGATTATGCCCTCACAGCGACCAACTGCGAAGCGCTGGGCGGTCGAGTCGTGTCCATTGAAATGGCAAACAATGTAGTGTCCTTCGGTGGCTCAAACGTCGCACGTATTGCGACCGATGAGCGCTTGCAGATTATGGTTCAAATGCAGGTTGTGCAAGGCGTCACATCGCGCGAGGTTTTTCAAAACTCGCTCGCTGCTGCTTATGATTCAACACCATTCGAACCGACCAAAACGGGCATGAGCTACTCGCTGACGGGCAACGCCACAGTCACGATTCGCAATCCCACAATAACCTACAGTGAGCTCGACTCGACTGATCCCAGTACTGTGCCCCTGTCGCTCACGATTGCGGAAAACGGCACGTTTGCCGTCACCATTGGTCTGGCTGAAGGCGAAATCTACAATCTGAGTGTAACCTTGATCACGCCGCCGGACATGGAGTTTATGCATGTGGCGCCATATTTCATTGGAAGTCAACTCTTCGGCTCGTCTGTACCGGCCTCCAACGGCAGTGAGTCCTTTCTTATCGAACTGCCTGAGACGGGCCACCAGGCCACACTATCAGCCCAATACGGCAATGTTTCCAACGTGTACGATAACATTGTAGATGCTCGGGACGCGCTTAAAATAAGCGTGCGTTTGCGCATGCTCAATACCCTCGACAATACCATTGGGAGGACCTTACCATTGAGTGTGGCGCTTCGTTGGTCCAACGCTGATGGCGATGTATCGTACCAGACCTCCTCACAGAACTTGATTGTAGCTGAACCCTTGCTAAAGACAAGCATCTCGCAGCCTCGCGTCGAGCCAGACGCCGGGGATGTACTCTCCTATCGCGTGACGCTCGCCCACACCAGCGCTTCCTCTGCAGACGCATATCAAGTGCTGCTGACGGTGCCCCTTCCTACCAATCTCATTTTAGACGAGGCTTCCGTGACCACTAATGCATCTACGACCACGGAAGACTTGATTGTGACGATCTCTGCGCCTGATTCCATCACCGTTTACACATCGGCACTCCATAACACTGACGAAACCCTATATCTGGATTACAATGGCACGTTGCGCCAGGCCGTGCGTCCCCGAGAACAGTTGCTGGCGACAACTGCATCACAGTGGATCACCACGCCTGAGGCATTTGAGCCGGAAGGCCGTCGTCGAAACAATACCATAGACACGGCATGGCCAGGTGCCACAGCTTCCCACATCACTACCATGGACTTGGCTGACCTCTCACACTCCCTGTACTGGACCTCGCTCAAGGAAACGTACGGCAACGAGGTCAATATTGGCGAGGATGTCATGTTTGAGACCTGCGTCAATTTCATCGAAGGCAATCGCAATGCTTCATTTGACTTTTCTTTGGCCACTGGCTTGCGCTTTCTGAACGGGAGCATTTCAGCCGTGGGCGCCAACCTGATCTTGGTAGACCACACCCTTGGAGAGCAATTTTTTGCCTCCGGACAAACTGCTGAGCTCGACCTTGGTTTCGTGAGCAACACGTTTGACAACCTTGACAGCTCAGCTGATCTTCTCTGCACTCGCATAACTGCAACTGTTGAAAATCGGTACGTCTGGATCTGCGCACACCATTTGAACGCAAGCGCCTTGCTCGCCCCTTCGCCCCTTCGCCCCTTGCTCGCCCCTTCGCCCCTCATTACTTGGCAGCTGACTTTTCGCTCGTACGTATCGCTCAAATGCCATCTTCTTTTCCCGTTCAATACTTTGCAGGGAATCCAACACCAATGGAAAATGGCTGGCAGTTGGTGTGACCCTGCACACGGATGCTCAAGCACAAAGTCGGACTGCTGGTGTACAGATTGTACAGCCTAGCATGGAGACCACCCCGGTGTTGGCTGAATACGTCTCGCCCCTGGATGCCGGCGATCAAGTTGTTCTTCGTTTCAATGTATCCCATCTATCAGACTCCTTGAGCCCGTCCTATGATAATTTCGTATCGATTCCAATGCCAGCACACCTGACCCCAATCGCCACGCAAAGCCTCACCCATGCCACCACCTCAACGCTCAACTCGACCTTGGTGACGCATACGCTGCCGGTGCTGCTTCTCGACACGGATGATTTGATGATTGAAGTCACGGTGCAGGTTCTTAACTCCATATTTCCTCAGGCCAGTGATATCTTTGTGCAGGTGACAACGCTCTCCTACTCAGCACCTTTGGACCCAAGCAAGAACATCAAGAAACAAACTACGAGCAACCGATCGAATAACCTGGTTTTTGCCTTGCCCACGCAAGCCACCACCGTGCTCAATACCTCCCTTTCGGAAACGCCCGACCTAGACTTGGCCATCGGTGAGACCATCACGCTAGAGACCCGTGTTGACATGATTGAAGGCACAACGGACACGGTGATTGAAGCACGTTTTCCGGCAGAGAGCGCTGCTTTGCTCTCCATCGCCGCTACCTTGGGCAGTCAAGTTTCGTGCAGCGCAACGCCCAACTATGACCCAGCAGCCGTTCTAAGTGGAGGAATTATGCGACTCGACTTTGGGAGCTGCCTCAACGCACCGGACCAGATGAAGAATGAGGAAGACGAGATCGTCGTCGCTTGGACTGTGCTTGTGACAGATACCGTGGCAAACGATGCCCACCTCGAGACCTTGACTCTAAGTGCGATTCTCAAGCACGATTACAATACTGGAACGACCCGCTGGCTGAGCCGTACTGTGTCCGCGACCCTGGTCCTGCCCTTGCTGCAAGTGGCATTGACATCGCCAGACTTCAACCACATTCTTCCAAATACTCGCCTCAACTTTTCATCCACGACCACCAACACTGTGGCGCGTGCGGCCCCCGCCTACGATTTTGTATCCACACTTTCTTTCGCGGCTGGCCTTACCGCCAACACCGCTGAATTTGTGTCCCTGGCCTCAGGGGAACTGCCGGTGAATCAGGGGGTGCCACTGGGGAACGCGGCCACTGCGCTTGCCACCAACGTTCTTGCCTTTATGAATGACCAAATTTCTTCGCTCTCTACTAGCCTTGTTCGCAGCGACATTCCACAAGGCACCGCCTTGCCCGTGCAGATGAACCAGGTGTACTGCACTGCGCCAGCTGGGGCGGGCCGTTGTTTCAACGAGACTTATGACTTTAGCGTTGTATACACGGCAGCGCTTGAGGTGGCAGGCTCCGTCTGGGGTGATTTACACGGCAACGAAGCAGCTGATCGCGTGAGCTTTGGTGAATTAGTCTCGGTGACCCACTCTTACACAGTTCGCGGAGACTATGCATTCAACGTCAAGCTCAACTACAGCAACCCGTTTGCGCTGGAGGCCTGCACCGTGACTCGCCTGGGTGACCACGTCCAAGGCGTCGCTCTTGGGCAGCTGACGACCACACCCAGCATGAGTGAAGACAACGCGTTTTTTATTGATCTCGGGGTCGTGACCAATGTCGAGGTGACCCAGCCGCTAACTGCTGCGGATGCATTTGATATCAGGTGCAACTACAGGGTCAACAACATTCCTGATTTTGTGGCCGGTGACCTCATTTGGTTGGAGGCACATGCGCAATATGCCGCTTTTTACGACATCCAAGCCATGACGGTTGCAATTGTAGAGCCTACGGTATCAGGTCGATTTGAATTGTTGAACGACACGGACGTCGCACCTGTCGAGGCGGGGGAGTTCCTGGTCTATCGCGTGAGCCTGAACAGCTCTCAGAATACTCTACATCTAGCCGACGCGATTGGTTTGGTACTCAATTTGTCTCTGGCTGGAGTTGACTTGTCCTCCATTTCAATCCTGCGTTACGAGATGTGGGCTATGAACGGGACCAGCTGGATGCCAGCTGAGCCGGTAATAAGCGCCTCAACAGCGGAGGCACGGCTTGTACATGTGGACTCCCTGGCTGCCGGGGCTAGCCTACTGCTTGAGTTTGGCTGCCGCGTCATTGGTGATGCGGCAACCAACCGTCGCTATTCACAGCGAGCAGCAGCTAGCTGGCGCTCCGGCTTACCCACCGAGATCACTCAGAGTCGCTTTTATGCTGCCGACTTGGGGCGTGCCAGCGTCCAAATCAGTGACGTGGTCGCTGCACTTGACATTACAGCACGATCGCGCGGCGTCGACCATCCCGGCGGCGAGGCTGAACTTGCATATGGCGAGGTCTTTCAGGTGCATGTAAAGGTGCAGTTGCCGATCAGTGTTGCAACTCAGCTTCGCATTGAGTTGACCGCCACCGGCCCCGTGGCGACAACTGCATCACCGACAGCCATCCTGGAGGGACCCAACACGGGGGCTGATGCTGTTGCTGCCGAGATTGCAGATAACCAAGTGCATGCCTGGGCCTTCTTCGCGACGGCTGACGGGCGGGCCCCTGAGGGTGAGCCTCACTCGGTTTTGTTTGTGTTACCTCTTGTCGCATCCCCTGGGGGTGCCGTGGGTGATGCAGATGTCATACTACACGTCAACGTGACTCATACGTGGAGTGAAACACCCTTGCAGATTCAGCAGGTCATTGAATTGACGTTTCCCTATCTGCAGCTGGTAACTGATGGGCTTCAGGATTGCCACGGTGACGCTGGCTCGTTGTGCTGGATTAATGGCACCGTGAGCCATTACGCGGGTAGTCGTATTCCGGCTTACAATTTGCAAATCCTCCCCCGACGATCATCCACTACCGCCCTCAGCGTGTGGTGGTCGGAGGTGGGCGCGGTGCAGGGTGGCACGACGGACGTTGCTTCCCATGGCGATGGGGTGTTGACGGCTACCAATCTGACCATGGATGCCACCATCAGCTTTTCCATTGGCTTTCGGATGGAGCAGGCCGTTGCTCCTGGATTTCAGGGCATGATAGGAGTAGAACTTCTCTACGAGACGTCCGCCAACGAGCTGGGTCTGATGCGCACAGCCCCCAATGTGACTGTCGGCGCCACTTCGCCACCAATGATCTGGCAGACCCCCACAGCCCCTGCAGGTGTGGCAGGCTCTTTGGTTTCATTCGAAGCAAACCTGGAGCTACCTGAATCCAACCTGCAGCCCTTGACCGTTGTGCTGGAACTGCCTAGCAATGTTTCTCTTGTCGGCGATGTGCTAGCCTCCGTGGGCAGCTTGGACAAGCCTGTAGAGTTTACACCGGCCACGATCAATGTCAGCAGTGACGCCAGTGTTGCAATTTTACACTTTGCCAACGTGACCGCTCCCATGACACAGTCTGTTCGCTACACCCAACTTCAGTTGAACTGGACGGCTCGCGTAGGAGAACATGGCTCTGCAAGCGCTGCCGACACTATCACAGGTCGACTCCATGCACATGGTGCTGATGACGTAGAAGGGGATGCACAAGTGGTCATTGGTCTATCCGTATTGCGCCCGGTCCTTGTGACGTCATTTTTAACAACGCGAAATGATGACACCCTGGAGTTCCAGGTGACCGTGGAACACGATCCCACCTCAACTGTACCTGCGTATGGCCTTCAGCTGGACTTTGCATTCTCGGGTCAGTTCGGCTTTTGCTTGATGCTTGTCTTGTGAATGCTTTTATTTTGTGCCTTGCGCTCTACCACCCAATGCCCCGTCGCCGCATGCAGCTCACGTACCTTCCCCTTGCAAACACCCGCCAGGTGATCTTGAATATGATGACGCTGCGGCCTCAAACGTGCGGCGCGCCACTACCCCTGTAAGTCGAGAAGCACGGGCTATTGTATCGCTTAGCGTGGCGGCCGTGGATAGCGCGGGCCTCGGCTGTGTCTATTGTATCAAAATGGTTCCTACGGTAGAACAACTCTCATCATCGGCCTGCTTTGTTTATTCGGTGGTTTATTGCTCTTGTTTTCGTTTTCTGCGTTTGTGTAGCAAAACGTCGCACCCGGCACGTCCGCCTCCTTCACATCCACGATCAGCTTGAGCAATCCCCGAGAGAATTCGCAGCTTTGCATCCAACCAACGCTGACCTATCAATCATCAGCTGAAGCTGAGGCCCAAGTTTTTGTGGAAACTCCCGATACTTCTGCTGACAGCTCAAGTTGCTATGTGGTACCATCGAAGAGCACAAACTTTTCTGACACGGCCGGCTTTATTGGACTCTTGGCATCCTTGCTTATCCTCCTGCTGTTAGTGCTCATCATATTGGTGGCGCGCCATCGTCGTCGTCAACAGCAGCGCGACAAAGCCAAAACCAGTGAGACAGACGGCCAATTCAACGCCGCTGCCAGCCAAATAAGCATGAAGACTCTTTCGACCGAACACAATCCCGGCAGCGATTACCTTGCGGTGGGTGCAGAGTCAACTACCGACAACGAGTACGAACAGCCGGTGGCCATTATGGTCTCGTTGGGGAACGGAATCTATGCGGAACTCAAGGACATTATCAGCCGTGATGACGATGGCAACTTGACGCTGGCCGATGAGGTCGGCGACTGGCTGAACATGGAAGGCATTTACGCACAAAGCCGTGTTCGCTTCCCCAACGGCGTATATGTAGCCGTTCGTGACCTATTCTCCATGCACGATGGGCACCTTGCCCTCAAGCCCTCTGATGGCATCTACGAAGATGTCACCGAGCTGGGCTTTGGCCAGCGTTTTGATTTGGATCGACAACATCTCTACGAGGAGATTGGACATTTCTTGCGTCAGCCAGGACAACGTCAAGCCATGCCGCAGGCCCGTCTGCCCACAGGTCAGGAAGTGGCTCTGACGCGTGGCTACCGCAAGGATTCCAACGGCAACTTTAAGCCTGTCTTCCTGGGTGTGGACGAGAATGAGTATTGCTTGGCGCAGGTAGCCTGCGAGGACGGCACCTACGCCAACCTCAACGAATTTTTCTCAAGCAAGGACGGCTACTTGGAGCCCGTCGGCGCCCAGCAGGCCCATGTTCGCTACACGGATGGAGAGTTCCGTGGTGTTCTCGTTCGTCATGCGGGAACCGGCCAAGAGGCCATCTACGAGCTGGGCGTGAATGGTGGCAAGGGCCATCCTACTGATGATGCGATTTATGACATGGGTAGTGGAGTCGACAAGCGGGGTCACGATGATGCCATCTATGATATGGGCAGTGGTCGTCCGGACGACGATGCAGTCTACGACATGGGCAATGCAGTACGCTTGGGTCGGGGCGGTGCTCGCATGGTGGAAACCGATCTTGACAATCTGACCTTCGACCCGGTCTATGACATCGGCAGCAATGCTATGGGCGCTAGCAGCACGGTCGACGACGACGCGGTGTACGATATTGGACGCGACGATGACGATCACAATACTAGCGGTGCTGTTTACGATATTGGGGGTGCGGTCAATGACCAAGACGCCGTGTACGACATTGGCGGTGACGGTATGGGTGAGGAGACCGAGGTGGACTACGACATTGGCAACCAAGGTGATGAGGACGGCGATGAGGAGGAGGATATCTATGGACGCGCCAATGTTGCTGATACCACCGCAGATAGCTCTGGAATGCCTTTGAATAGCACTGTTGATGAGCCAGGAAGCGACGGTGCCAGCGAAGGTGGTCAGGCCGACGACACCTACTACGGCGCCTATGCCTGGGATAACATGCACCGTGGCATGGAGCAAGATGATGACCATTATGGTCGCACTGCTGATGATGACGCCGACGACATCTACGGCCGCGCGAATCGGCGTGACAGCACCTATGCAGACGAAAGCTTTTCCGTGCTCGAGTATTCGAGCGGAGGCGTGCATCCACCTGGCATTCCAGCAGCCTCCTCCAAGCTGAACCGCCCTGCAGATGAGAGCGATGAAGACATTTACGGCATGGCTAATCGCCATAGCTACATCAGCGAGGCAGATGCACAGGATGACGATGACGACGATGATGACGACGACGACGATGGTGTCGTGAAAGACACCTACTCGCGTGTAGACCGCAGCCGCACTCGCACAGGCAGGGATGTGTATGGACTGGCACGCGCCGTTGAGGTGCCCGCAGAAGCCTCAGGCGAAGGTCAATTGCTGACTCTGGATGAGGAGAGTGTAGACGAGGATGAAGACATCTATGCAGCGGCTAATTTTTCGGAGGATCTCATTGGTCCGAGTGGCATCACTCGCCAAGCCTCTCTTGCTTGGGACACCAAAGCAGACTTTTCGAGCGGCTCCAGTTGGCGAAAGCCTAAATCTGAGCCAGGCAACTCACGCCCGCTCGTCGCCAACTTGGCCCCACCAAGCAAGAGCGGGCAGAATCGCCTCTCTGATAATTACGAGTGGGATGACACGGTTGCCTAGATATGACCGCTCGGAAGTTGTGATCGATTGTCCACCCAGTGTCGTGTGTCGTCGCCTGCCTTTTCTTTCAAGTGGAACTCGATGCTTATTTGAGATTCACAAACTCTGGTTTACCCGGCTGATGCTGTATGCTATTGAATACCAAGCCTGCTGAACATGTGTGCATAAATTATAATTAAATTATCATTCTCACAAGAACGTGTCAAGGCAAGCCATCATCCTTTTTTCCTTGTGCGGTGCAAATTGACAACTGAATAATGCCCACACATTGAGTATTACTTTTTCAAATTTCAGCTTCAGTCATTCACCTGTAAGGAAGAGGCAAGGTTCATGAATCGAGTCCCGGGCATGTTGACCGGCCATTCCGTCGATGGCGTCAGCTGCCCCTTGATCAACACTCAAATCAAAAAGTTATGCGGACGTATTTGATTCACCAAGTCAAATAAATGCTGTGCGTTTCTTGGCTCGAAATAAAATGGCAATAAACCCGCTCAAATTGATGGAAAAAAAAAATTTACATGAACATGAACATGTACATGTATGTAACTCTTTGTCAATCAAAAATAATTACACGTGCATGCTCTCAGTGTCGCAAGAAAACCTGTGATGGTAGCTGTTAGCGTCAAATCCGTGCTTCCACGCATTTGAGCACTCACAAAACCGGCCTCCAGACGTGCTGGAGCCTGACAGTAGCATTTGCGACAACTCAGCCAAAAGTGTTGTCCAGGTGGCCAATGCTGTCTCGGTGACGACGAGGTGATCCTAAGCCAGTGGCGGTAGCCGGACGTCCGTTCAGCGACCCAGTGCGACGTAGAACGACTTGATTGCTCAAGCGATTGGACGTTGCAGGGGCTTTGGCCGTGCGAAGAAAATCTAAAACACATGCCAAAACAACCGTTTTCAGATGAGCTCTGCCTGCAAGGCATGCAACCGCTTTGGTTTTGGGCCAACGGTAGCGCTGTAGCACGAAAGTCGACTGACGAGGTGAGGAAGGAGCCGATGATTCGATGGAAGGCCCCAATTGGGCAGCTCGCAGCTCGGCAAACTTCAGATGCCATTCATCTCGCTCGTGCCGAACAGCCGACAGCTCGTGCTGATAAACAATCACGGATAGCACAAGGAACAAAATTACGCGTGAGGCACATCATATCTACTGCTGTCATATGGGTGTCTGCAGAGCTGAGCCGCAGACGAAACATACTCGAAGAATATCAGCGACTGGTTCATCTCCAATCTGACCCCGCGCTGCTTCATCCAGCTGCTGCTCCAACGCCGTCATTTTGGCGCGCAGGTCCCGTTGCTCAATGTTCTTGGTCTCCAATGCCTTGGTGAGCTGCTCCAGTTCGAACATGACACGGTCAAGCTCAGTGCCTGTTTGGATCAACTGGACAGACAGTGCTCAGGTGAGAAGGTACATATGCATGGCAGGTGTGGGCGATTTCCGAGGGACGGGCATGGGTCAAGCATACGAGCGCACATCCGTCCATACCTTATCAGCTGTCTCGCTCTGACTCAGGCCGACCTGTGCCTCCAAACGCGCCACCTGAGCCTCACGTGCCAGCAGTGAGGTCTTGAGGTCTGCCGTTGACTCCAAAAGGCTCGTGATGGTGACTTCCTGTTTCTGAACGATCTGTCGAAGCTCTGGGGCATCTGTAGCATCCGTCGTGGCCTACGGGACGCCAGTCCCCAGAAAATTACATGAGTTGTAAAGCCACGTGTTGTCAAACGGAGAACAACTACAAAAGTGACAGCCGCTTCAGGTAAAATGTACGCTCTCAAAAGACCAAAGGCCAAACTCAAACACGATTGATGGAGACCAAAAACTACCTCGATAACCCCACGAGCACGAGTATCAGCTCACCCCAGCCAAAGCTGCTCGACGTAAGGATGCGACCTGCGCATTGGCTTGAGCCAGGCGTTCTTGCAGATCGCGGATGTTCTCCACAGCAGCTGCTTGCTCGCTTTGCAAGCGCTGCATATCCGAAGCATAACGGTCACTTTTATCTCGTTGGGGTACGGAGTTGTGTGCGAGCGCGAGCGCTGTCTCTAATTCTTCGATACGTTCTTGCAGCCGCTGTACAACAGCGTCAGTGCTGGCGCGTTCATGGGCTTCGTCGCGAAGCTCGTCCAACTCAGCCTGTAGATCGGCCGCTTCGGAAGACTTGACACCAAGTTTTTGTTCGAGGGTTTGGATCTGTCGCTCGAGTCGGTCCTGTTGCCGCGCAGCCTGGTCGAGCTCATCTGTCAGGGCTTCGCGCACCTGCTTGAGGCGAGTCTCGGCCTGGCGCTGTTCAGCCACAGCGACGCTTGCCTGTTCTTCTAAGATGCGTTTTTCCTCTTGCAACTGGCTAACATGCAGCTTGAGGGCACTCAAGGCCTCGGCGTGCGAGGTCTCCACGCTTTTAGGGGTGGTGACGCGCCGCGATGGCGTGCCGGGTCCTTCAACGCCAAGACTCGGGACCCCTGGGAGACCAAACCCACGCTCAAGCTCATCATACCTAGCGTTGGCATGCCGAAGATGCTCCCGTAACCGGGCCATCTCCTCTGCTTGAATTTGACACTTGGTCTCAAGCGTCGTGATTTGCGCTTTAAAGGATGCCTGTGCTTTGACGAGTGTCTCGATGCGCGTGCGACTTTCGTGATCGGCAAGCTCCATGGCAGCTCGCTGTTGCACATGAAGACCAGACTCATGTCGCAAGGTCAACAGTTCAGCTTGCAACGCTGCCACCTCGCCCTCCTTCTCCGTCAGCTGCTCAGCAAGAAACGCGAGCTCCATGGCCGCCCGCTTTTTCTCCTTGTTTACACGCTCGGCCAGCCGACGATCGGCTTCATCCGTTGCCTGCTGCTCTCGCTCTTCTCGCTCGTGCATGTCTTGTAGGTGAGTTTGCAGGGCATGCTTGCTCGCTTCAGCATCCGCCTATCACGGGGCCACACGGACATGTTGCAGCCGGCAAAAAAAAAAAAAAAAAAAAGAAAAAAAAAAGAAAAAAAAAAGAAAAAAAAAAGAAAAAAAAAAGAAAAAAAAAAAAAAAAAGTGTGTGAGTGAATGAATGTGTGCGTGTGTGTTAACGATGGCAGTCATGTCCTTGATATTGAGCCAAGCATCAGCAAGCTTACCTTGGCCTCAAGCAACTCGTCACGCAATTGCCGCAAAGCGCGTTGCTGCTCCTGATCAGCGGCGGCTTGTTGAGCTTCAGTCATACGGACACCCTCCTTGCGTGCCTGCTCCAGCAGCTCAACGTTTTGTAGCTCCTGTTTGGTCAGACGCTGCTGCACCTCAGCTAATTCCTGCCTCAGGCTCTCGTTGGCCTGGACGAGCTCAAGAGGCGGATCTGGTACTGGGCTAGGGGCGGATACTGTCTTGTCTGTGGTGTTTGCTGCTGCATCCCTTTGGGCTGCGTCCAACTCTGCAACGCGAGTCGAAAGTATCTCGTTTTGCGCTTTTTGTGTGGTTAGAGCCAATTGTTCATCTTTTAAAGAGGCGTTCAAAGACGCGAGGCGCCCTTCGAGCTCAGTACGTTGCTGCTCCCAAGTCGCCTGTGATTGTTGGTGTACTTCTTCCAGGGCAATGCGCAAGTCATTGGCTTCCTGCTGTGCAGTCTCCGTTTGTTGTTTGGCAATCACCATGGCGGCCTCGTGGTCTTGGGCAACTGTTCGCAGCTGCTCTTGCAGCGCAGTGACCTGTGCCTTCAGCTCGGTTATGGTCGGTTGCTGACTGTGCTGCTCTGAGTGTGCCTGAGCCAATTCAAGTTGGCTTGCTTGCTCCTCAAGTCTAGCCTGCCACTGAGAGGTCGAGGCCGCAAAAGAAGCCTCTTGCTTGGCTTGTGCCTCTTGAGAGGCTTGCAACGCAGCACGAGCTGAACTCAACTCTTCGTTGAGCCGAGCCACAGTGGCAGCCAGCGCATCCTTCTCCTTGAGCAAACTGTCGCGAGGTGCTTCCATTCGGGGCATGGGCCGTCGCGGTGACGCAGATGAATCATGCCATCGTGGATCCTTATTGTTGCCTACGCACGCAAAGGAGGTTACATGTGCGTGAGCTTGGTGGTTTGGACGGACGGCCAGACAACATACAGAACAGAGTGTAAAGCAACAGCTTTAAGGAACCCTCACCTAGCGCACGCTTGTCGCGTGCATCCAAGATGGATGCATCCAGCTCAGCCGGGGAGGGGGTTCCACGAGCGGGCTCGCTTGTGAGGCTACTGCGCGAGGCATGTCGGGGCGGGGTGCTTGGTTTACGGCGTGCCGGGCGTGAAGCAGGTGGCTTCGTCGCCATCGTGGCAATGACTTGGTCCGTAGCGTCTTGTTTGATTGCGCTCGCACCCAAAGCCGTGGTCTCAGTATGAGCCAGCCGCGCTTGTGTTGCGTCCGACTTGTTGTCAATTTGCACCAGCTCTGCACTCAGATCAGTAGCCTCACCTGGGGAAATAAATACATCCATGGCAGTATTCATGGCGGCCGGTGAGGGCATCAGAGGAATGGGCACATCGGCTCGTTGGGCAACAGCGCTTGGATCCAGTTGTGTCGTGTCAAAAGTCTGGTCCGTGTTTGCTGCGTCCGAATCCAAGAGTTTTGCATCGACCGACTCTGAGGGACGGCTGGTTGAAGCGCTGCCCCTGTCCATGCTACTGCGCAGGCGTCGTGAAGGGATTGGTGTCACGCGCGTGCCGGTGCGCACTGGCTTTCGCATCTCATTGACCTCTAAGGAGGATACCACTGCGGCTTCGGCCCCGATTGTAACTTTGGCCGGGGTGGAGCTTTGGGTCGCCTCGCGTGACGCGGTGTCAGTGTCAAATCCGGCCGGAGAGAGTATCGCAGTTGGTTGGCTTGCTTCTTGTGTGGTGGGAGGGGTCACAGGCTGCTCGGCACGTACTGTCTCCGTTGCTTGAGGCACAACCTCTTGAGGTTTGGTAATTGGCGACGACCCGCGTTGCGCACGGGGTGAGTTTGAATGCCACAGGCTCAAGCCTTCTGTCGCCACATGTTGATGGCTGGCTGACGACGCAGGATCCGGCGATGACGCGACTTTTTTCTCAAATGAAGCCTTGCTGGGTGGTGGCTTTGTTGGAGTGCCGTGAATAGAGACCGGGCGACGGCGGGGGGCACCGGCCCTACTTGCCAGAACTTGACGAGCAAGGGGTGGCAGATCCTCAGCCTCCTGTGCCTTGCAGTTTGTTGGGGATCCAGTTTGGCGCGGCCCAGCCGGCGCGGAAACGCGACTGGCATGCTTGGTGCTGAGTGGTGTCGGGTTAGGGCTGGCGTCTAAAAGGCTTGATTGAGTTGCTTGTGCCGTCGGAGATATCGAGGGGACGTTGGCTTCATCTGATTCTTGCGATCGTGCGTTCTTTACGTCGCTCACGTCAATGGCTTCTTTTTGGTGCGGCATGCTTGCTACGGGATTGCGGGCAGCCCTGGCTGCTGTAGTGCGTGTTGGTGTTGCAGACTTAGTCTCGACAGCCTTTGAGACATTTGAAGCTTTGCTGGCAGGCGAATGAGAGGCCACGCTGGCAGTGGGCTGAGCGTGTGTCTCCCCAGCGCTGGTGGTGTGGCTCAGCTTGCTGCTGCGCTCAGCAGCTGTCGCGACAGGGGTGTTGCTACTCTTGGCGTCGATGGATCTTGCAAGTGATTTAGCCGAGCCTCGATTTGCGGCGGTCGGCGTCGCGTCGGGCACCGTTTGATTGGGCCGTGAGCCTCGCCGACTCGAGTTGGTGCTTGCAGGGCCTGAATCGGTGATCATGGCTGCTGGGCTCAGAGTCCCAGTGCTTCCAGGCCGAGCTTGGGCAGTGCGATGGGTTGCGCGCCGCGAAGAGCTGGTGGGGGTAGGACTAGAACTCGCGGCAGAGAGCCCAGCCCGGCTTCCAGACGGTGAACTTAAGCGCCGTGAGCCTGTGGTGGCAGCAGTGGCGCTGGTCGGGTTGGCTGCATTCTTGGTGTTCTTTGTCCGGGAGCTTGACGCCGCTTTGCTCAGCGCCCTGGTTGGTGTTCCGTTGACGCTGGCGGCGTTGCCACCACTGTCAGATGGTCCGGCTTGACTGTTGGCATTCTGAGCACCATCTTCCATTTGCTGGCGGCTGGCCCCACCACCACCGCGGATCGCGCGTCGCCGCTCACTGGGTCCTGCCAGAGACAGGTTGTCAGGCTGCACAAAGATGCCATGCTTGGGCGGGCACGTAAAGTAACGACGGGTGCCGACCGCACCGTCGTTCTTCCCCTACGTTTGTCCAGCGCATAGGTGATTTGAGTGAGCCGGGACTGCTTCGGTACCCGCCAAGAAATAGTGTTTGTTGTGTGTGTGTGTGTGTGTGTGTGTGTGTGTGTGTGTGTGTGTGTGTGTGTGTGTGTGTGTGTGTGTGTGTGTGTGTGTGTGTGTGTGTGTGTGTGCAACAACTGACCTTGGGCTCATCAAGGCGAATGCCAGCCCAGAGGCCCTCTTTAAAGTCAGTGCGCCCGAGAAAAACGAGTTTGCCCGGCCCTCGGAGCGGCACTTGAACTCTCTTTCCAAGATCGTCTTCGGTGACTCCGCCCATCATGTACGGTTTGTACTCTCAACGTCGATCGGCGGAGAAGAGGACGGGATCAAAACAAGCGAAGGCCGGGATCGACTCGCTCGATGGAGCCGAAAACAATCACCTTGCCAAACGCATGATGGCCAGCCAGCCCCCTGTCAATCACCCCTCACACAAGTTCTCACCCAGCTGCAAAGCGTGTCCAAATAGCACCGTCTCCTCTGGGGTCAAACGATCGCGGTGAAAGCACACCAATAACAATAACAATCACATCCACGGCGCGCACGCCTCTGGATGCCCTCCACTTGGAACTCAACACGAAAACTCAAACTCACAAACATGAAAAACTTTTTTTTTTTTGTTTTGAGTCCTTTTGACGGAGACACTTTTTCACCTGTTCATCGAGACAACTTCGGTCACGTACCAAGTGTCATCCCTTATGGTTTGACCGTTGAGATTCGTTCTTCCGTTACAATTTCCGTTGCATTTTCCTTCTCCTCAACGGTGAGTCCCCACCCTTCCTCATTCCTCGCATGCGCTGCCATTTATTGATGCGTGAACCATCTCACCTTGCCTTTCTTTTCTTTGCGTGCAGCCATTATGGCGACTCCTTCTCCGGTGTCTTGTGCAATCTGCAACATGCTTGTCTCGGATTCCAATGAGCAACGCCATGTTCAAACGCACCATTCCACTCCACCCGATCTCCGCCGCCCTTCCGAGTGCTTTCCTTCTCTGAACTGGATTGACTGTCCTGCGCCAGGATGTGTGTGCTCAATGCGCAAGGGCGATCCGCTGATGGCGCACTACATTGAAAGCCATCCTGTACATGCCAACGAAAATTTGACCACCTTTTTTCCCAGCGCTGTTTGCTGCGACTGCGGCCACTGGTCCTTTAATCGCGTCTGCGCCAAAAGGCATCGCTCTATGAAGCATCGTGATGCAATAACGCATCCCCCCAAGGTCAGCTCCCGCGTCTTCGTGCTCGGACATGCACTACGCACAGTGCAATTGATCCTTTGGCAGGCCTGCCTCATGGAACAATCCCGAACAGTGCCTCTCAATCTTATTTTCTTTTTTTTTTATC
>NW_001865039.1:676899-721487 GCF_000002865.3 Monosiga brevicollis MX1 | reverse complement strand
CTGTACTCCTCGTCTTCATCATTGCATTCAGGTGACAAGTCCACCGTGCACCACGCCGTCTACGGCGGCATCAGAGACATCACATGCAAGTACCGAGGCGCGAACACGAGAAGCCTCAAGCGCCGCTGTGGACCGTAGCTCTTCCCCATCAATCGTCCAAACTCGGTCTCCACGTCGAACACACCTTGCACGAGTGGCGCAGTGGCAACCACATCCCAAGAAGAGAAAATCGTCTAAGTCCACCCAATGAGGAAACAGCTTGCTTACTAAGTGTTTAGAAAAAAAAATCGTCCCGGGCGTTTGTCAATCGAAATAAACCTTGAATGACCATTGATCAATCGGAACTTGTCTTGTCCATCTGCTTCTACCCACCAAGTTGTCTCATTGCTTCGCTGACTCGTCTTATGGCGCTGCCATTTGACATACCAATCAGAGCCATGTAGCCCTAGAGAGTCAAAGCCAAATAAGTTTCGTATGGAAAAGAAATGGGATTTATTTCAAAATAAATGATTTTCTGGTCTTTGGGCTGCTATGGCATCCACAGGAAGCGTATGAACACAAGAGCACCCTCGTTTGATCCGCAAAAATTTAGCGCTTCTGCTGTGCTTGATTTGAAACGCACAGCAGACAGAATCGCCGAGCACGACCCGAAATACTGACTGCCAATTAATCGCACCTGCCTCAATCCCAAGAGCAATATGTTGTTACAAAAAGGGAATACATATGTTACTTTCAAGGAGGTGACCGAACTATCCCGCTGAACAACATATTAAGGTACATTCGTGGATTTTTGAGCAATTGATGACATTGTCAGCAACAGGTGTTGAGCACAGATCGGCGACACTGCCTCAGGGCGCCCCTCCCCAGTGACTCAAAATTCTCTTGGTGAAACGGACGGACGGACGAACGGCCTTGCAGGCCAGCGCCAACAGTGGGGTGTGTGTCTGTGGGAGCGCATGGAGTACCAACGATTTGAAGTCTGATACATCGTCAATCGGATGACGTTGGGCCATGCTGGTGACGCTGCCCGAGTGAAGCTGAGCAAGAAAGCAAGACCAGCCACATTCGTGTGTGGTGAGCCGTCGCTCGCCCGACACCTCTCGTCATGGCGTCCAGTGCGCCGATTGCCATCTCGTTCTTGGTGGATCTGACTGCTCGCAAGAGTCAACAAGAGCTCGTCCGCCTTTTGGCTGTGACTGAGAGCCAAAGCCAATATGAGCGGTAAGCTTCCCCACGTCTGAAAGCCCCGACTGGTCAAGTGTCACTGCTCAACACCTTTTTGATCGACTCGCTGCAGAAAACAAGCCTTGCAACAATATGCCCACAATACACTAGCTCGCCTGCTGCGGTTGCTGTCTTTGCTTCGCTGGAGCACTCGCTATCAAAAAGCCCTGACCGTGAGTCATTCTCAAGCGCTATAGCTGCCTTCCCCCCCCCGCCGCCCTTTTTTTTAAAAAAAATTTACACATCGGTTCGCTGCGCCGCGATGACATCAATCTTTTTCTTCCCAAATTGCAGCAAATGACCACGCGCGCGCAAGGGTCCCACCAGTTTGTCGTGGAAACGGCCGATATTCTCGTGCAGCAAGCCCAAGAGCTCCTGCCTGTCGGGTAAGTCGTAGTCAAGCCTTCCTTTCTTTTTTTTGCCTCGAAAACGCGCGCAGGTCAATACCAAGTCACATGTGTCTGACTTGACTGCCCCGACTTGATATCACCTTGGGTCCAAACAGCATTCCTGCTTATCCAGTCCCTGAGGCAGCCACGGTGCTAGCCACGGGAAGCTTCCCGCATCTACCATTGGCTGTGCAGGTGCGTTCGGTCCCATCTTCCTGACCAATCCGTCAGCGACATATCCAGCATTTGGGCATCTCAGCTTTGACCTTGCGGTTTGTGTGCACGCTCGGCAGAACAAGCCGTTGATCAAGCTGGGTGCACAACCAAAGTTGGACAATGTCTTGCATTGGGTTCATCAGCATGTAGCCGCTTCCTTTTCGGCGGCCGGCCGACCGGCAGGAATCGACCATGCCGCCATCGAGGGCGGTCGCTTGTGGCTCGAGGCTCGTCACAGCTTCAGGCTGTCTCTGACCCTGCAACCAAGTCCGCGTGGCCCTGGCATGGTGTGGCGTTTGCTTTCAGTGGACATCTTGGTTGAGGACAAGCAGGCCCTGTTTGCAACAAAAGCCGGTTCGTCAAGTGTCCTCCGTGCCCCCTTTTCTACGAGGCGCCCAGAGTTTGTCTGATCGATTGCTCACCTCCATTCCATGTCCACCGGGCCGCACAGAGGACAAGGATGCACGGGTATTAACCTTGGCTGACATCATGACGCTTCATCATGCTCTGCAAAGCATCCTCAATGCCGAGACGCCTCGCCCTCTCCACGAAGCGTGCTTACAGTGTGCCAAGCTGGCGGCTCGCCTTCAACTACAAGTCCTGGCAGCCAAGGCCCAGCGTCTGATGCAGGGCATGTGGGCCGGCGTCGTTCGACTGACTGAGAATAAAAACGAACGTTTAAAGCTGGAATTCTGGCCTGGCTTTGACGAGCCCCAGCAGCAGGTGTCCGTGCTCATTAGCGGCACAGAGCTTGATGATGATCAACACCTCTCCGTGACAGTGCACCCTGCTTTGCGCGATGTGGAAACTGATCGGCTTATCAAGCCCCACATCGATGTAAGCTCGAGCCTTGCCCCTGCCTCACGTCATCTTGTTGTGGCAATTGTTTTGCCCCAGCTGCCTCGCTCACATGGGTATCTGGTTCTTGACGTCATGCCAGTTGGCTTCACTAGATCCGCTTGAACTAGTCACCACCATCTGGGCTCAATTGTGGCGCATGAAAGTAACACGCTTAAATGCCATCTTTTCGACCTGTGCTTCTCGCCTCGCCCGCCCTCTGAAGGTGACACTCTGCTCAGATGTGCCGCCTCAGCCCAACGTGGCGCAAGGGCCTTGGCTTGAGTTGGCTTTTGCTGACGCGCAATCGGCCACCCTTGTCATCCGTCTCCGACCACTGGGGAACGGCACGATGACATTGTCCTGGGCGTCGAGTCATGTGCCCACCGATGTCGACATCGGTCCGCTGCGTCGCGCTCTCAACGACGTCACGCGTCAGACAGAGACCGTCCTGCAGCCCATCCTGAACGAGCTGTATGCCGATCTGCTGGCCACCGCCGAGCGACAACGGCTGTCTGACAACAGCCGCTTTCACTTTTATCCCACGCCCCCGTACTCCAGCTCAGCATTCTGGCCTCCAGCCAAAGCCAAGGTGGTGGGAGTTTTGCTGGCCCCTTTCCATGCCCACGTCGCCGTGGGCACCACCCTGGACCTTGAGACACTGCAGCTTGCTTGCCATTTGTTGTTGGCTCAACCTGTGGCGGAACGAGAGTTGCTAGCCGGGCGACGCATGGGGCCATCCACGCCAAGCGTTGGCGCGTCTGTTAACATGGACAGCGGTACCAAGGCAGACGGCAGTGTTCCAGCTTTGCCACCCTCTACGGCAGAATGGCTTCTCACCGACCCCCTTTCCATTGCTTTACACTTCAGCCACGTCGCTAAAGAACCCTTTAATAGTGGTTTCGCACATGTCCAGAGCTTGCTCGAAGCCTTGCCCATTCCATCCAGCTCTTTATCCGACGACGCGAGAGCACTGGATGCTGTGCTCGAGCCCCTGGTTGGGCTGACAGCTGTCTGCCGCCAGGTTCGCAGTGCATCTTTTGAAGTGGGACCTGGTGTTGAGATTTGCCTTTCTCCACCACCCCGCAGTCTTTGCCCACCATTGCCCGTCTGTTTGCTCGCCTCATATCGTGTTTGTACCATTTTGTTTTTAGCTGAGTCTTTTGAGCGTTGAGTTTGCGGTGCACACCCTACCATCGGGTCATCTCGTGATTGTTATCAAGGATGTGCCCCGTGAGGCTGCCAGTGGTCCCATCCTCGCCTCGACATGTTGCACCATCGCACTCGGTGCAGATGGCTCCAGGTGTGTACATTGCTGCAGCCAGGCCTGTCGCCGTCTCTGCCAAATGGCTGCTTTAGCACCGCCTCTTCTGACTTTCTTGATTGTGGTTCTAAATTGCAGCTGCTTTGAAATTCTGGCCACAAATGGCAACAGCTATCGCAGTCCTCCCATCCCCGCAGCCGCGTATGTTCCTGCCGAGAGTGCCCTTGAAGCTGCTGTATTAGCGCAAGCGAACTTTGTTCTCGTCTCGATGATCGGGGCAGTCATCTCATGATTGTCTGTCGTGCGGCTTGTGGTCAATCCATGCTCTCTCTCACAGGGTGGTCAGCAAGCTCGAGCCGACGGCGCGCGCGTTGAGCTTACTGGCCGAGGTCAACAGGGTAATGGCCAAAAAGCAACTGCCATTTTTGTCAGGGGAAATGGTGCCCTCGCAGGCCAAGCTGCGCTTTCGCATGGACCTGGAGGATGGACAAGTGGTTGGTGCTCAGCCGTGGTTGACTGGCGAGCTCGGCTTGGATCAAAAAACGCAAGCTCTAGGCTTGCAACAGCTTTGTTTTGCCGACAAAACACCATGCCAACTGCCCTCGCTTTCGCTCTTGGAGGAGTTTTGCAACACGTCGGGTGGCTTCGGAAAGTGCATGTATGCGTTGCATCGCACGGCCAACGTCATGACTGCTGTGCAACAGACAATCGAGGCGGGCCTTGAAGTCCTCATGGTCACGCCGACCCGCTTCTGCTTGTATGACAATCTTCTTGGGCGTCACGGTATCGAAGTTGCCGTTCGAAGTGACAACATGGTCGTGATTCGGGATTTGACAGGAGTCGTCAAACTGAACTCGCAGTTGACGGGTGTGTCCCCGGTCATGGGCATCAGTGTTTCTGGTTCGCCGACCCATTTTCAGAGTCCGCGCCGTGAGGACTTGGTGCAGACCGTTAAGCGCAAGTTGCTCCGGCTTCATGAACTGCTCGATTGCCATGAGAACAAGGAGGCCTTGTACTTTGTCAACACCGACGTGCTCTTGCGCCTTTTGGCGGCCCCGGATGCCGTTTCACCACTGGCTTGCCACTTTGGCGCCTGTCGCATTGCTGAGGGTCTAGAGCGGTTTGCCAGCTTTCGCAAGGTTGATTGCGAGGTTCTCAAATCCCATCGTGAGGGATCTTTCGGTGCGTGGGGGCCTATGGGTAAACTCGTATTCGCTTTGCATACCTTTGTCAAACAAACAGGAAGAAGAAAGGAAGCAGCTTTTCGGCTGTCCCCATTCTCTTGCCAAAAGTTGACATCGCGCTTATCGAATTTTTTTTTTTTTTTTTTGATCACAATCTTGTAGCTGTCAAATATCGGGTCACCCACGGCCGTGAGGTGGGTCGGGAGGTGGATTGGAGCTACTCACAAGATTCTTGTGCAGCCACGGCCACCATCAAGAGCTTGAGTCCGGACGAGGCTTCTTTTATTGCTTTTTGTCAGAAAAAGGTCAGAATCAGGCTTCCTGGCCTGCTTTTCTCAGCCAATCGTTTGGCGTAGCGAGTGGAAATAAACCTACAATATTTTGATAGACAACAATGAACGGATTTGACGACGTTTTTGCTGTAATTGTCACTGATGGCGTTCTTCTCTGTTCCGTGTTACATCATAATAGCTGTGCGATCTTCGTTTATCTTCGGCCGAGGCGTCGGCGCTTGCGCATTTCTTGAATTTGCGGCCAGAGCTCTTGTCTCAATTTGCTCAGTTGCTCTGCATGTACGTTTCACCTTGTTTGAGAGAGCAAGCGATCTGATGTATGGAAGAGGCAACGCCTTGTGGTTTGAAGCGCTGCTGTTCTTCTCCCTTCCTCATCCTCTCATTGGGCTTGGTGCCTTAATGTGACACCAACTGCTTGTCTGGCCCTCCTTAGCGATGGCTGTCGCTTGTTGCTTAGCGTGCCCGAGGGTTATGAGCTGGTTGAGCGTTCGGCTGACTGGCCAGCAGCCCGAATTGTTGGGTGCGTATTCCCCTCTCATTCGACAGTGCCTCTTCATGACTGCAAAGCCAAGTGAAGGTGACGCCTTAAGATTGTCAGCCGCAAGATCCAATGGCTTGTTTTTTGACGATGTGTGGAATAGGCGCGGGGATGCGCTCTCGCAGGATATTGAAGCGGTGAGCTGCATCGTTGAGCTGGATCAAGGCGACGGCAAGAGTTGCATCGTTCCCTTGACATTACAAGTTGGCCAAGTAAGTTGTGCGTCCTTGATCACTGCTCTCGAGTTGCCTTGCATCTTACTTGAGCCCATCATCTTTATTTTAGCGAGTTGTGCCGTGGGCTGCCAAGAAGGGCTGCACTCCAGCTGTCGCCCAATATCTTCGCCGTTTGCAGTTCTTGATCGATGATCTGAGCGAGGTTGATGCGATCTCCTTGCCTGCCGCAGTCAAAGCGCTTCGTCAAGAGCTCGTACGTTAGCTCAAACCCATCTTTGAGGCTCGTTCTGCTGAGCACGACTTGCATCGATTCCTTGCCTGCCAATTGAAAAAAAGGGGAAAAAAAAAAATCCACAAGTCAAGATGCTACTGTAAATCGTTCAAGCACGTTTACAAGTGTTGCATGCTTCTTGGTGTTTTTCTTTTATCTTTCTTTGTTCACACACACTCAAATCAAAGTGTTGTTTCACACACATGTCAGTGGCATTTGTGGCTTTCGGGTTTGGATCAGCATGGATCCCGCGTCGCTGAAAGTGACCGAGCTCAAGGCGGAGCTCGCCGAGCGAGGCCTGCCTACCAGCGGGCGCAAGGCAGAGCTGGTAGAGCGTTTGTCAACTGCGCTCCAAGAGTCCGCCTCCAGCCCGCCTCCCGCGGCAGTTGCGGCAACCACGGCGGCCACTGCGACCGTAAAGGAGGAGGCTCAAGAGAATCAGCCCGTTGCGTCGACAACGAGTGAGGAGGCGGTGCCGAAACGCGAGGCGCAGGAGTCTGATACTGCAGCAGAGTCCGAGACCGCTGGCCCTGCAACCAAACGGGTCAAGCAGGAGCCGAATGAGACTTCCGTCAAGCAAGAGCCAACGGAGGCCAGCATTGCTCCCAAGCAAACGGCCAAGGCCGAGCCCACGGACGGTTCTGTGCAGGGTCATCAGGCAACCGGCGCTGACGATGAGGATGAGGAAGAGGAGGCCTTCCGACGCTACGAGCGTGAGGCTCAACTTGAGCGCTCGCGTAACTGTCCTTACCTCGATACCATCAGCCGGTGAGCACAGTCAACACTGCAGGCCGAGCCTATTTTCTTTTTCGTTTTTTTAAGCTCACTATCTCCACCCCGTCGTCGCCGCTGACCCGCTCTGACCCGGGCTTTGCTTGCTCACCTCATTTCGTTGCGATGTGGACCCATGGTGCCTTTGTCAATATCATGTGGCGTCGGCGTTCTTGCGTGCGCGTGTGTGATGGGTTGTGTCCGAGTAGTGCGCGCTTGGACTTTGATTTCGAAAAGCTCTGCTCCGTCAACTTGAGCAACCAGAACGTTTATGCCTGCCTTGTTTGCGGCAAGTACTATCAGGGCCGAGGCAAAGGGACCAATGCCTACATGCACAGCCTCGAAGCTAGCCACCACGTGTTTTTGAACCTTCACACCCTGCGCGTAGGTTTCATCGCTGTGGTGCCCGCCGTGGGTTTTGTGAAGCGCAAACTCTTCATCGTCATAGTCTCTCTCTGTGTGCGTGTGTGTACTTACCTCTTCTGGAACGAAACGTTTTGTTTTTGTTAGTTTTACTGCTTACCCGACAACTATGAAGTCATCGACAACTCGCTGTCCGACATTCAGGTTAGCACAGCCCTTTGCACCTGACCGTGCCCAAGAAGCCTGTACCTTACCTCCGGGCCATTTACCATATTTTGGCCAAGCGTGCTCATGCATTCGGCTCGACTGTGCCTGGGGTTGTGGGGGTAGTTTGTGCTCAAGCCAACCTTCTCAAAAGCGATGATGCACGCATTGGATCATTCCAGCCGATACTCGCGTGCTCTCGATGGCACAACCTACCTGCCGGGTAAGGCCTCATGTTTTTTTTTTTTTTTTTTTGAAACGACGGTGAAACGATGCCACCCCTGCAGCTGTCTAAACGCTCATATTGGCACCCGCGTATGGCAGGCATTGTTGGTTTGAACAACATCAAGGCCAATGACTACGTCAACGTCGTTGTGCAGGTGGGTACTGTCAAGGGTCTTCTGCTTTTGTACCTGCTTGATCTTACGTGCTGGGTTGAATGCATGGCACGGCACCTTGCAGACGCTGAACCGCGTACCTTCGCTGCGCAACTTTTTCCTGGACCCCGAGGCCACGCGTCGCATGACTGATCCATTGATTGTTTCAAGTAGGTTCCTTTTGGCTCTCGCTCTCGCCAAAGTCTCCTTCAGTGCTGATCATGATGCGTCGACTGTGCCGACGCTGTTGTCATGCGGTAGTGACGGAGCTGATTCGCAAGATCAACAACCCCCGTGCTTTTAAGAGTCACGTCTCGCCACACGAGTTCTTGCAGGCGGTCAACAATGGTTCCAAGCGTCAATTTCGTCTGACTGAGCAAGCCGATCCAGTGGACTTGCTGTCATGGTTGCTGAACACCTTGCAGCGCAAGCTGAGCAAGCGCGGGTCCAACATTGTGGCCGACACGTTTCAAGGGCGCATGCGGGTTACATCTCGGAAGCTGCCACCTCCTCCTGATGTCCAGGAAGTGAGCGGCTTGCGCATCGATCCGAACAGCGAAGAGTATCAAGGTCAGCCCGCTGGCAGTTCTTGCTTGAACCCAGATGTCAGGAAGCGATGCAAGAATGCAAAGTCGGCACATTGACAACTCTTGATTCCCGGGCGTTACTTCTCACCCGCCCCACGTCCTTGTGGACAGACAAGGTGTCGGAGCAAAAATTCTTGTTCTTGGGTCTTGACCTTCCGCCACCACCGCTGTACCAAGACGAGACGCGCCAGAACATCATCCCTCAGGTAAGGTACACCACAGTCCGCTGCCAAGCACAAAAATCAGGCTGTGGTGTGGTTTGGCCACCGCGCGATCCGTGCACCGCTTTGGTCATATCCTGCTGATGCTCGCTGCGGGCCTAGGTGCCGCTCTTTGAGCTGCTCTCCAAGTTTGATGGTTCCACTTCAAGCGAGTACAAGACGTACAAAGATACCATTGTCAAGTCCTTTCGCCTGCTTGATATGCCGCAGTATCTGATTTTGCACGTCAAGCGCTTCACGAAAAATGCCTTTTTTGTGGAGAAGAATCCGACCATCGTCAACTTTCCCGTCAAGTTCGTAGTCGTTTTGCTCATGTTGGCTCTGTTGTCTATCTAAAACGATGCGGCCTGACAACTTAATGTGTCAATTGCGGGCTTATCGCGACCGTCCTGTGACGCTCTTCAGGGACATTGATTTTGCTGGCCTGGTTGCCGAGGAGTTTCGGGACAGCTCCAAGACTTACAAGTATGATCTTCTGTGCAACATTGTCCATGACGGGTTGCCTGGTGCTGGCAAGGGCACCTATCGCGCACATTTGTATCACAAGGTATGGAATAGAACTGCGATTCTTGCATGGGTTGAGGCGTCCTCGGATACTTTGTCCTGGTGCTTAGCGTCGCATCTTGTCTACAGGGCTGTAAGAAGTGGTTTGAGGTGCAGGATTTGCACGTTGCCGATGTGTTGCCGGAAATGATCACGTTGTCCGAGTCGTACATTCAAGTATGTGTCTTCAACTAGAGCGTACAGCCGGCAGATGGGCCATGTGCTCGCGGCCACTCATCCGGCCGTTCTTGGTCTGCGCTACCGTTGTCTTCAACAGGTCTGGGAGCGACAAACTACAACCCCGGCCAAATCGGAGAGCATGGATTCATCTGCAGATGCCTAGGGCGCCTTTTGAAGCGCCCATCTCAGTAATGGCGGATCTGAAGGCGGATCTGAAGGGGGGGTTTTTTTTTTTTGGTTTGCTCCTGTGCCCGACGTTGAATTGACGGTCGAAGACTGCTAGTTTGGAGGATAGATTGACGCTATGAACCTCTGCACTCGATGAAGGCGCCATATCTGCATGTGGGCCAAAGTATATGAGCATTCGTGCCGCGTCATCTTTAAGATGGTTCAAGACATGGATGCGTTATTGATGTTTTAAACTACGAGTTGATGAATTTGTGTTTTGTTGGTCCATCACTGCCTTCTGAGGGCTTGCCATGGCATTTATTGCTTGTGCCAGCTCAGCTGAGCACAAGTCAGAAATATAGCGTGGCTGGTTGCCAGTACAGCAGGGCTATCATCTATCGCGCCTCGAGCAACTACTCAGTAATGTCGAGGTCAACAACCATTCCATCGTGTGAATGGTGGTCATGTGGGTCTGAGGGAGGACCAACCGGCTCTGGCACCTCGTCCTCACCATGTTCATAGTGTAGCTCGGGAAGCTTGGAACACAAGCACAACTTTCGGCGAGCAGGCGTTGCACTTGGCGCCGCGCGCATGGAACTATGCATGCTGGACTGGTCCTGCATTCGCAGGAGCCGGGCTTCTGGGTCCTCAAAGGCAGGTTCAGTGGTCGGGGTACGAAGGGGGTGCTTTTGTGTGTCTGTAGACGATGACGTTGCAAGCTGCAGCGGGGGTGGAAGCACCGCAAAGAGTGCGTGGCAAGCATCGCAGGTTGCTGGCATCGTCCCCGGGTCCAGGGTACCCACACCGTTGGCCATCATCTTAACGCATAACGCTCGGTCTGCTGAGAGCAGGGCTACACGAAATAGCAGAGCACAATCGTCAGTCCAAGTCTGAGTGACAGGGATGAAGTCACCTGTGACAAGGCCATGATGAAGCTGCAAGCAAGCCACCATGATGCGCTCGTCATTGGTGCGGGGGTCCAACAGCGGGTGACGGGACCGCGCATGCTGAAGTGATTGTCCTATGTGTGTGTAGCGAGTCGCCAAGAATGGCAAGAATGGTTGGCCATCATCAGCTTAACTCAGGTCGAGCTGGCTGTGCAGGTATAGCCATACAGTGATGCCGAGACGCATAACCCCTGGCGAGGCACAGAGGCACAGGGACTGGGTGGGGACAAACCGATAATATGCCCGGTCCCACGTGCAAGTTCAGATTGCAGCCATCTGTTGCAATTGGCGGTCGTTGACAAGGGAGGGTTAATACAGCGAGTCGGATCAAAGGGGGCACACGAGGCCGGTCAGAGCGACGGACCGCATGGCAGCTCGTGCTGAAGTGGAAATATCCAGCACACTGGCGCGAGAAGCGCTTCCAGTGTCATGACTTTGCAAATGAGACTCTTTGAGCCGATCGAGCTCATCGAGCACAACGTAGGGCACTAGCAAAACAACCTGCAAGCACAGGCCCAGGAAAGACATGCGTGATGAAATTGATGCCCAGTCTGAAGCCGACACAGCCAAGTAAGCGTCATTATCGAACCTGGAAAACACCCACGTTTGCCGTAGCCAAGATGCCTTGCAAGAGAGCTAGCCGGGATAAAAATACGTTCGTGTCTACTACAATAAAAATTACTGGCCGTTCCTGGTGCGGTAGAAGCCGTAGCGCGTGCAAGGTTGGCTCCTCATGAGCTGAAATGAGATGCGCCGAAGCGAGCAGACGATATGGCTCGGGCGCGGGACTGACAATCGATGCGATGGGAAAGTGGCTGTGTATGTGGGGGGCGGAAGGTGTCGGTGCTGCTTCAATGGCGGAGCTTGAAGGGGCATCGCGCAAGCTAGAGACGGCACGAACCGCCTCCACGAGCTCATCAGCGCTTGTGTCCTGCGCTCACAAAACGATGGATAGGTGAGCAGATGACTGGCCCAAGTGCCAGCAGTCAGCCCACAATCAAGAATTTTTACCGAGCCTTCACCTCCTACCCTCTTGTGTAGGACTGTGCATCCACATACCATAATGGTCCACGGTTCCAGCCGCCACTGCCACCGTCACACAGACGCCACACTGCCCGTGTCTAACGTTAAAAATTGAAAAATATAAAAATTTCAAACTAAAATTCATTGAGAGCACATGATAATTGAAAGACACCATTGGCCAATTTTTTTGAATTTGATGGGTGAAATGACAGGGCAAGAGGCGGGCACAATGGCGGCAGCCGAGTCAAGGCCGGCCGCGGGTTCAAAAGACCCGAAGGACTGCCTTGAGTGTCGCATCATTGGCACTGTGTCCTTGGCTGCAAGCAGTGCGTGATGCGTGGCCTGCTCTGTGTTGTGTGTGTGATGGTGGTGCGGCTTTGTGGCGGTTCGCAACTGGTTCTGGCGACAGCCTCATTCGAGCGGAATGTGACATCAATAATCGATTTGACTGGTATAGGTGCCTACTTGTTGCACCATGCGCGGCTGATTGAGCGCAATCCATCGAGCCACCGCTTGATCATGCGCGGTTTTGGCGCAGGTGGGTGACTGCACAACCATGCTTGCGAGCTCTGCCCGAATGGTGTTATTGGAGTTGGGGGGTCCAGCGTTCCGGACCGTGCTGATGCTCGATGCCGCCTGTGACAACCCATAGTTTTGGCTGCCCTGGCCGTGGCGCGAGCTCTTGTCTGAGTGGTCCATCGCAACGCGGGCAAAGTTTGCTTGCTGACATGTATTGCTGGGACACTGGCGCGGCAGAGCATTACCCGGCGAGCCGCGACTCGCCGCTCACGAAAAAGTTTGCCTGCCAGTTGTGACCCCAATGAAGGACCAAAAGAGAAGTGAACAAAACAAAAGACAAACATGGTTTTTAATAGGAGCTGCTTCAAACCCGCCACGTTCAACTGGTCGCCCACGGGTACGTAGCCCGGGCCCACACGCAGCCCGGGCCCACACGCAGCCTACCGGTTTTCAGTTGGGATGCAGTGCCAATGGGGCGAAGGCTGGGTGGCATCCAACCACTTGAAATCGTTGACCTTGTCCCAATTATTTGTGTCTCGGGGCAGACCCGAGGCCTGTGACATGAATCGACCGTGAGCTTTATCGGCTTCTTGTCCAAAGTGGTTTGTGCATCTGAATCGATCGACCGCAACTTGAAATCGAGCCAATCAGCTGCAGTCATCATCGACCCACCTCAAAGTCCTCGTCCAGCCGCTCATAGGTCCAGTTGTAGGGAGCAAAGCCCAACTGAAACACACGTGAGAAACAGAAAAGACTCAGATTCAGGACGCAAACCTCGAACATGCGGCGCAGGCAGGCAAGGGAGGCAAAGCGTTGAGGAAGTGACTGAAGTGACCCAAGTAGAAGAACCTACACGATCACAATCCTCGATAATTGCCCGGCTCGATACGTGAATGTAAAAGGCTGTATCATACGCATTATGAATACGCATCTGCGCAAACAGTCAGGGGAGTGAGGAGTGTGGCTTGTTTGCATCGCACAGAGAGAGAGAGCGAGCGAGCCACTGCTCGTTGTCTTGCCTGTTGGCAAGCCGCAACGAATGTCGTATTGACGCAGCCATCGATTAACCAGGAGCTAAAAGGAGGAATGGCACAACAGGTCAAAGGCACATGACAGTTTTTGAATGCGAGCACACATGGCTCGGATCATAGATCATCACCTCACCGTGAGACGGGCCCGGAGAGAATCTTGCAGTTGTCAAGCCGACTCACATGGCCACTACCCAAGGCGGCTTTAATAATGACTGCGCATGGGCATGGTGGCCACGGGCATAGCAAGTTAGAATGGTAAACGAAAAGGCCAACAACAAAGTCCCGCACAGCATCATATGCGCACCGGTGCAGTTTTTAAGGTTGTGTAAAGACACGTCCTTGCCATTCAACTCGCTCTAAGTCAGTGTGCACGAAACACGTTCGATAAAATGAGCCGAGCTGGTGGTTGTACCGACCGCGAGGGGTATATTACGAGCAAGCTCATTGTCGCCTAGCAATGAGCAGATGAAAAACCAAGCGCAAAAAAGGCATTCCTTTTTACACATTAGGCACTCACCCCGAGTTCAATCGTCTGGTCTGTCTGGTCCGCAAAGATGCGGCTATTGGGCGAAGCAGCCACGGGTGCAGCAGCGTCCGCCTTTGCAGACGACAGCGGCTCTGCCGAGGCAGATGATGAGACATCTGCCTCAGTGGAGGGGACGGCGCGGCTCTTCTTGCCCTAGGGGTTGATTCATTCATTCATTCGTTTTGTTACAAGAAAAGCAGACGCTACTTGAAGACTGTGACACCATGAAACACTCGCAACAAACCTTGAAGGCAAATCTTTTTTTCGGGATGAGTTCAGCTCGGCGTTGCTGTAGGCTCTCATCAAACTCATTGATGCTCTGAGCAAAGCAATTGACCGGGGTTCGGGTTGGACAGCAAGTATAAGAAGCGAGAGAAGCGCTGGTGGTTCGTACGATCGAGACAAAGTTAGCGCTGCAAGTGGACCATACCAGTTGACAGCGACGGAGATCATAAGCAGGCAGAAAGTGGGCCGCATCGTTGAGGGACTTGCGCAAAGCAGCAAACTGAACCGTCAATTCGTCGAAGCGAGCTGTCAGCTTCAATTTACCCATCTCAGCCGTCAGGGCATCTCGACTCGCGGCAAGCCCTGTTTTGGAGTAGCACCAGGGCGGCGCACGCATGATGAGGCTTGCGGCAAAGGCACATTGAACACGTCGGGCTGCCTCGTCCAAGCCAATGACCTCCTACAGTCTTGAACCAAGAGCAAACCGCAAAGTTTGGTATTTGTGCGAGTGTTACCTTGTAGTTGGGCGCGGAAATCCTTTTCAAAGTCGGTCACGCTCTCCTCTGGATTGGCCTGCTGTTCGGCAAACTGGCGCAAGAAAACGGCAAGTCAAGCGTCACGGCGCAGTTCGGACTGCTTCAAGGACCAGGCGAGGCTGAGGCACGTACTTCCTTATCAGCTTGAATTTGCTCAGCGCGGGCTGTGTGGCGTGCATCAAGCTTGGCCATCATGGCCAGCCGACGCGCTTCCACGTCTTCCATGTCAGCCATGCTGCCACACGTGTTTCGCATAGGCTGCGTCCTATCTATGAGCCTCAATGACACCTGACATTCAGGACATGATGAGCCTTTGTCCGAGGAGACGATGGAAACACCATGCCTGAGGCATGGTGCTCTGCCACCATGATCAGCAGCAGCAAGAGGAGGAGGAGGCGGAGACGAAGGAGGCGGAGAAGGAGGCGGGGGCGGCATCGCTCACCTCCTCAAAACTCAAAACTCGTGCAAATTCAAAATTGGCTTGCAATGCTGACAATTCATGGCTCAGATGAATCGCCGCCGGTTGATAGGGTTCGAAACACCCGTTCCGAACAATCCGACCCGAGTCTCCAAGTCTTTTCGTCTCTTGGCAAGCGTTACATGTGCTGACACTCGTTGGGTCTTTCTTTCTTTCTTTTGTTGTTTGTTCATAAGAATCGAATGGCAGCGGGACGTCAGTGGCGGTCAAGTGGCATCGCGGGGTGGCGGCGGGCGGCAAACGGCAAACGGAGCGGCTGCCCTTCTGATCGATGAACCGTGTGCGGCCCTGCGCCTGTGCCCTCTCCTTTCAGTTTTCAGTCGTGGTTGCGTGGCTTGTTTCCGGGCCACACACACGCACAACCTGATGACGATTGCTGCTGCTGCTTGTATGCGCTCAAGCCAGTTGGCACCTTTCTCTTCTCCTCTACGACACTGCACGGCTACAAGGTCACCACGTCCATAAGCGAGACCGCCCGCTGTCAAAACCCATTCAGGCAAGCCCTTTACATCTACACAAACAGCACCCAGACCTACAATAACCTCTAATGTGTGTGTCCCTCTGTCTCTCTGTCTCTCTTTCTCTCTCTCTGCTTGTTTGTCTTTGTATTTTTCTCTCTCTCTCTCTCTCTCTCTCTCTCTCTCTCTCTCTCTCTCTCTCTCTCTCTTTCTCTCTCTTTTTGGCTTTTGCTTTTGTTGTTGTTGTTGTTTGTTATTGTTGCTACTGTTGCTGCTGTTGGCTTTGCGGACGTGCTTCAAACGGCAGCGGCGACTGGCTCGCTCGTGGCTGTAACACAGGAGTGGCTTGTACCCTCTTGCGTTGCTGGGTTGGTTCAGGTTGCTGCGCAAAGTTCAACTGGTCTTCACTTTGGAACTCGCCCATCACGCTGCTCCTTTTCACGGCGCAGCTCGGGTGCATGTCTGTTTCTGTTTGAGGGAAAGGGGTTGGGTGGCAGTCATAGTGTGCTTCCGTTCACCGCGGTGTCCGGCTGCCGCTGAAAGGGGCGGAAGAGCATTCCGTCATCAGCGTGGCTTGTGTTGCTGTCTGTACATTTGTGCAACACCTCTTTCGGTGGCTTTGAGCTCACCATCCACACCAGCTTGGTGACGGACCGACTTTGCCCGACACCGACGGCGGGGGTCCACGCCAGCCCCGCATCTGTCGTGTTGGTTTAACATCAAGCAACATGGAGGTGCTGGATCCCGTTGAAGATCCCGAGCACGAGGTCGCCGAGGCTTTGGCCGAAATGGGCGAGACGCTCAAGTACTTTGCCACCAAATCCGACTTCAGTTTGGCCACACCTGAGGTCTGGACCTGCTTGCATGCCCCGCGCCACGACGGTTTCGCACCTAGAGCTGCCGAACCACGAGCAGTCCAGTCCATCCGAGTCTCCCGCTCTCCTCAGCGTGCTTTGGTTTGTTCCTCATAATTTCCTGTCCCCGTACAGCGAACCAAGGTGGCGCGCGTGGTCCGTACTTTGTTGGAACGGGATTACCATGTTCGCGTAAGTCATCCCTGCCGTTGGTGTCGGATGCTTCCGGGGCTCGCCACTTTTTGCTTTGCAAAGTGTGTTTTCTTGGGAAGAGCTTCATTGCCGGTTCTCCCCCCCCTCTCTCTCTTTTGGGACCTTCTGCTAGGCCATCGACAACCGCAACGGCCGGCTTTGCAGTCACTATCCCTTCGAGCTATACATTCTGGAGGGCCACAAGGGCTCAGAGTGCGTGCCTTAGCTCGTGGCGCCGCTCATTCTTGATTCTTGCCTTGGCATCCACGGCTAATGTATTTGCCTGCGGCCCACCTTTGCTCCTGACAGCGAGTTGATTAACAACGCCGACGAACTGGACATGGTTTTCTCGGGCGAGAGCCAATACGCTCGTTGTCGGCGCCGCTTTGTTGTGCCCGTCATTCTGATTGACTCGATGGTAGGTATCGCTTAGTCCCACCGGCGCTCGCATGGCCATCACACTGTCCTGCTCGCGGCCTCACTGACAACGCCGTGATTGGGTAGAACATCTGTCGGAGTGCAACGCTCTCGCGTTCGGGCGAAATCGTGTACCGCCAATCATGCACGGCCGTGTCCAAGGTCTACGGTGCGTGGCACTGGTGTCAGCACCACCTAGATCTCCTTGATGCCCCAGTCATATGCTCAATACAGACTAGTTTTCGTTTTCGGCTTGATTCTCATCCTTGCATCTCGGGGCTTGTCTTGGCCTGTTGCAGGCGCGCTTTGGGAAGACGCATCCACTGAAGCAGCCGCACACGCTCGTCAAAACAACGAGCTCATTCCCGCCACTTCAGACTCGGTGTATATGGCCGCAGCGTATGTTTTCGTTTCCCTCGGGCAGACCCCCCGCCCAAACCGTACCATGAACCGTTCTAGGGACTTGTTTTGTGCTTGCACATGCGAACGCGGAGTATTTTACGACGCTTGAGCCGCATTCACTCACGCTCTCTGTTTGCGGGATCGGGCGCCCTGTTGTAGTACGGCAACCGACATGGCAACAGCGCAGGAGCGCATGAGTGCGCTGGAACGCTGTCGCCGAGCTGATGTTGAGCTCCTCCGTCACTTGCGTGCGTCCATGGTGTCGCTCATTTTTTGTTATGACGACTCACTGCAAACCCTGATACAGGCACACGATGGACTCAACACAACACGCCCGGCCTGCATTGCACCCTGTATAGGCGTGCAATTCATCGCGGATCTCATGATTGAAAAGAAGAAGGTCAAGTACGGCCTTCACGTTTCTTCGTCGGAAAAGGCCGACACCAGCGGTAAGTTTCTCACACGATGCAAAACTATTCTGGGCAAGCATGCTAAATATCGAGACACAGTGATAGAAATAACTGTGCGCTTTCCTTGATCTGGCAGGCATGTACGATTCATTTGACTTGGTGGCTCTGCCGTATCCGGGCGTCGAGTGGTTCAACTCCATGCGCGAGCAGCACTACAACCCTTTTAAGATTGTGCGCAGCCTGCCCGTGCTCGTGCCCGTGTCGTTCCTTACCATTCCTTGCATGGCTTGCACTGTATGCTTCAACTCATTGGGGGCAACATACGGTCACGGGCTTTTAGTTTTTCAACTGGTCTCACCCCGAGGTGTCCGTGGATCTGACCATCCCCAAGCAAGCACGCGCCTTGGTGGACACGGATTGGTCCAACTATAAAAAGTGGGATTTGGTGACTCTAACCAAAAACTATCTCAAGTTGATGCTGGCCCACATTCGCACCAACAAGGAGGATGGTTGGTTTTGCTCGAATTGGCAACAACCGCCACAAGGCCTGAAGTCATTGCTCTTTCTTACTCCTTCCCCTTGCCCTTTCCCCCCCCTCTTTCCTGGCGGACCCTTATGGCAGCGGATCAAGGTCTTCTCGTGCATTGCATCTCTGGCTGGGACCGTACGCCCCTGTTCACGTCCTTGCTACGACTCTCACTCTGGGCGGTATGTGCCTCCCCGGTTCGCTCGATTGCCACGTCGGGCAGCCCGCTCGTTTGCATAGAGCCTGCATGTGTCTCACACGCGTGCACGGGGTTGCTCAGGATGGCTTGATCCATCAGTCGCTCTCTGCCGAAGAAATGCTATATCTAACCGTGGGCTACGACTGGCTGCTCTTTGGCCATCTGCTTCCTTCGCGTTTGAATAAGGGGGAAGAGATTTTTCTTTTTTGTTTTGACGTTCTGCAGGTCAGTGTGTCAGTGTGGGTGGAGTGGCGGTGTGCGTGCGTGCGCATGTGCCTTTGGGCTTTTGCTTCAGCATCTGTGTGCCTCCTATACTCACGCTGACACGGTGTGCCTTGAATTGGCCCCAGTACTTGGATTCCGATGAGTTTTCGCTCAACCCAGGGCGCCCCGAGGAGGTGACCGAGCCCGCCTCACCCGCTTTTAGTTCTGATGCCGAACCTGTCAAAACGCCCACGTTGCGCGAGCCATCGCCCTTTTCCGAACTCGAAGGTGTGTGCAGTTGAGTGCCTTTCCCGACCGATCGCCTTCTCAGAGCTCCTGGGAGAGTCTGTGACTGTGGGCGATTGTCAACTGAGCGCCTATTTTTTGGCGTGTTCATGCAGACATTGAGTCAGCACACCCGCTGGAGGAAACCAAGCGGTAAGCTCGTCTTTGTCTTGGTGTCTTGGGGGGTTTGCCTAGACTGCTGTGATGTGTGTCATCTAATCTGTTCTAAACCTTTGCGGGCATGCTCCATACGGTGCCAGGGAACGTTGTCACAGTGCCAATCCCGGAGAACACGAGCCTTCCCAACCCATTGCAGTGCCAGGCGTCCGAAGGGTATGTTCACAGCTCGCACATTGTCCAGGCGCACATGAGGCAGTCATGCTCGTTTCTCATCGCAGTTGGCGCTTTTTTTCTTTTCTTCTTCTTGTATGCTTTTATCCCTCCAGAGCGCCTCTCTTAATTCTGTTAACGAGTCTGTCGGGAGCTGGACCGTGCTCGGCAGCCGCAATGCCTCTGTTCGCAGTGTGTGCGAACATCCGGCAGCATTGGACTTTGACTCGAGCAAGCCTTCTTCCCTGGAGGTGGGGTCGCCACGCCCACCCTTGCCCCTGATCCTAAGCGCCACTCCACCTTCTGGCGCCGACTCGGACGATCAGGAACCACCAACGGCCTGCTCTTGTGCAAGCGCCACTGGCGAACCGTGTCGGGCCGTGCAACACCAGGTCATGACGGAGCGCCAACGCCGTCTCCATGCGGTGCGCAGCAAGTTTATCCCCCTGTATCGTGCGGCTGTGCCGCGCACAGGTTCAGAGGGCTGGATGGAATGGATGGGTCGTTGGTGGTCACAGATGCGTGTTTGAGATATCATTGAGCTACTTGGCACCAGCCACCATGGGTGTCGCCAGTGGAGCTGAATTTGCTGCTGTCAGTCATCAGTGCACTTTTCTTTTCGTTTCTTCGTTGTATTGTCTTTGTGCAGCTGCTTTGTTGTTGTGTGGGCTTCTTCATCTGTGGGCTTCCATGCCCACTGCGTTGTCTCTTGAGGGTGCCAGGTGGCCAGAGTTTGGAGTTGTGGTCGCAGGACTTTTTGTGAGATTTGCGTGAATGGGGTCATGTTTCGTTTTTCCATTGATGCGTGGAATGCATGCATGGAGCATAATCCTTCCATATTTGGCCTATATGCCTCGGCGAGCATCATTTAACATTGATGTTGGGCACAAATACAGACGGCTTCGGCTCGGAGATAGATTCTGTCAGTAAACAAGCAAGAGGAAAAAGAGACACATGGACAAAGGGAGTACAAAAGTGGGGCGAATGAGAGAAAGAAAAAAAAAAGAAAAAAAAAAAAGAAGAAGATGAGGATGAGGAAACGGAAGCAAGTTCGATACGGCAGCAGCCGCATTAAGAGGATGAATATAGCGTCGCTGTCGCTGGCGTCAGAGCCAAGATGTCAACAGGGTTGGCCTTGGCCCAAAACGGCTGCTTCAAAAAAAGAGGAATTGCCCAGTCGGCTTAGTTGGCCATCTTCTTAATTTCACCGGACAGCACCGTCACCGACTCGCCCAACTAGGGTTTCATCGATTACACAGCCGAGGCAAATGACAACAGGTGAGCAAGTATTTGGGCGAGCATGGGCGAGACACGGCTGCATGCGCTGGATGGCAGGGCTACGCACCTCGTAACCATCCGGCGGAGGTTCGTCACCGACCACGTTCTGCTCGACAAAGAGTCGGGGCAGAGGTGGCACTGGTAGCTGTGCTGGTTGAAGCACCTCATCCACGTTCATGCCGTAAGGATGCTTCTACAAAAGAGGAGCAGCCAGGTATCCAGCGGTACAAGCAAGATGTGGCGACAATCAGTTTCAACCAGGTCAGCCAAACGCACTCAGTCATGGGAGAGGGACGTACGTCGCCCTCGATGAGGAAGAGCTGGTCCATCATGCGGCGACGGAGCTTGTTCTTGGGTAGCATGCCGTTAACGGCCTTGCGCAGCACCTCAGTTGGTTTGCGGGCGTGCATATCGCGGGCCGTGCGCTCACGGAAACCTCCGGGCCAGCCTGTGTGCCACCTGTAGAGCTTGTCGTCCCATTTCTTACCGGAGAACTGCACCTTCTATTTGAAATTTGCCGACAGCCATTACAGCACGAGTCAGAAGGGTGCGAGCTTCAGCTAAAGCGCAGTTTCAACAAGGGTGGTCTGCGCGTTGGTCTCAAGCTCGATGAGCGGTGCAGCTCCCCAGACCACCACGAATCCCACGTACATCAGCGTTAATGACGACAATGTTGTCCCCCATTGTAGTGGTGGGATGGTAAATGGGCTTGGTCTTGCCCTGCAATTGCATGGAGAGCTGCGCGGCCAGCCGACCAACGGGCTGGTGGGCTGCGTCCACCAACACCCATCGCTTGGTGTGCGTCAACAGAGCCTGGTAGAGCGCAGAGACAGGTCAGGGGTGAAGACATGTGGCAATGGGTTGAGCGAGACGTGCAGGTGTGGGTGAATCAGGGCTTGAAAGGCCCAATGGAACACAGGTTTACAGACACTTTCAGACACGCTGTTGCTGCTCCGCAGTTGCACCGCCAGCACCACGTACCCGACTCGACTGCGATGCCATCTTGCACCCTGAGTCACAAGAAGAAGAAAAAAGGAACAAAAAAAGAGCAGCAAGGGTCAGGGACACGCTCCATGAGCCCACGACAGGAGTGAGGAGGTTTGACGGTAAAAGCTCAATCTCACTGCTTTCGCGATCACGTTGACTGGTTTTTCTGACAATGATGTGTTGTCCGAACGTTGCAGCGAGCGTCATTTTTCTCAATTGCCTTTTGCACACACACACACACACTGTGTTTTTTTTTTGGAGAACACAGATCGAAAAGGTGCTTGTGCACCATTAAAAGCCATCATCGTCTACTTTTAGCGCAAAACATCTCATCAAAGTTTGTCAAAAAACACACTTCAAACCTAATTGTCAGATTGCTTGTGTAAGGTATTGTGCAAGCGCGCAAAAGAGCGAGAGCGAGAGAGAGAGAGAGAGAGAAGAAGAGGGCTCCCGCTGGCACGTTCCCAATGTCATCTCACTACCGCGCATGCTCACTGCGCTCCTGGCGGTGGCAGTTCGCTCGTGCCCGTGCGTCGCGACGTCAGTCGCTCTTTGCGGATCAAGCGGTCGTAGTTCTTTGCCGCAAGGAGCAGGCATTGAGGGGTGATTGCAGTCCGACGTCGAGGTTCCGGCAGCGACAGCCGCCATGCGGCCCTGGCTCTCTGGATTGCGCGCGTGTGCGCTGGCGCGATCTTCTATGGGGTGCAGGAGTGGAAATCGCCTCATGAGCGTTCAGGGGCCAGCGCGCCCCGTGACCATGAATAAACTCAAGCGCAAGCGCCGGCAGGGGGAGCCCATCGTCATGGTCACGGCCTACGATTACACCTCGGCTCGAATCGCCGCTCTGGGCAGCGTTGATTGCATTCTTGTCGGTGACTCGCTGGGCCAAGTGATCTACGGCATGGATTCAACCGTCCCTGTCACGATGGAGCACATGACCTTGCATACCCAAGCCGTGGTTAACAGCCTACACTCTTTGCCTGCCGATGCAGGCGTGGCGCGGCCTCTTGTTGTTGCTGATCTCCCGTTTGGCAGGTGTGTCCCCGGTGTGCTTGACTCTGCACGTGCCCGGATTTCAACTCCATCCTGAGTGGCCGTCAAGCATGCTCACGGCCCCGCTGCCTGATGCCCTGTAGCTACATGACGGTATCTGACACTCTGGCCAACGCTACCCGGCTGCTCAAGGAAGGCGGCGCCGAGGCTGTGAAGCTGGAAGGTGGCACCCGCGCCCCCAACGTCGTGGCTCAGGTCACGGCCCTTCACGATGCCGGGATTTCCGTAGTGGGGCACCTGGGGCTGACGCCTCAAACCGTAGCTGCTCTTGGGGGCTATGCCGTTCAAGGCAAAACCTCTCGTGGAGCTCTGCGTCTGCTTGAAGAAGCCCTGGCGCTGGAGGCGGCAGGCTGCAGTATGGTTGTGCTGGAGATGATGCCGACTGAGGTCGCAGCCATCATCACTGAGCAACTCTCCATTCCCACCATTGGCATTGGGGCTGGCGCCCATACCTCGGGTCAAGTTCTCGTCTTCCATGACCTTCTTGGCCTCTTTGATAAATTTGTGCCCAAGTTCACCAAGCAGTACGCGCACATTGGCCCAACTATGGCGGATGCCATGACGACATACGCTGCAGAAGTTCGTGCGGGCCAATTCCCCGTGAGTGGGCAGCACGACTTTACCATGGCTGCAGATGAACATGAGGCCTTTGCACAACAAGCTGCCGCGCTCGCCACGGCCCGAACCGCCCGGAATGGTCCCGTTGGGGTGCAGCAACGTCGTGGCATGGCCACGCAGGTCCCACATTTGCGCGGACCAAGCGTTGGAATCATCGGGGGTGGTGCCATGGCCTCTTTACTGGCTGCGCGTCTATGCAGCGCCAGGCCTAACCTCCGCCTGACCATGGTCACCTCCTGGCAAGAGCACCGTGACTGTCTGGCTTCCAGAGGGCTCAACCTCATCGACCACAGCGGACAGGTAGACGCTCCAAATGCAGCAAATCGTAGTGCGCGGGGAAATTGACCACCAGATTCTTGTGTGCAGCATGGGATTCTTTCAATCGGCACCCGCACTTGTCTAGAGCTTGCAGCAAGGGCACGGCAGGCCAGTCGAGGGCGAGCAAGGGCATGTTGGCTCGGTCTGCCACGGCGCGTGTGCAGCTGACAACCACTTGTGGTATCGCTTTTCCAGAAGAGGCAAAGCACATTGAGAGACCCCTCTCATTCATGTGGCCCGGTATCGATCTGCAATTTTTGTTAGGGCCGGGACGTCCAGCTAGACCCTCACGCCTTTTGCGTCATTCCTGGAGCGGATGAACAAACGTACGCGCTGCTCGCACGTGCTGGCGGGTTGTCTGCTACGGCCTCATCAGGGTTCTCCGTCATTGGTGGTGACAAAGGGTGCGGGCACATGGCAATTGTGATCTGGTCTTTGTGATGGTAAAGAGCAACTCAACCGATGGTGCTGCTCAAGTGGCGCGTCAGGTACGGCCCGCGTGATTTGATGCTCTTTGTGCCGTCATATGCCTGACCTGGGAATGTCAACCATCAGCTCTTACGCCAGGATGGCTCGAGTCTGCTCGTGACCTTGCAAAATGGGCTGGGCAACGCGGAGCGTCTACAGGCCCGGCTGCCCATGGCGACTGTGGTTGCTGGCATCACCATGGCTGGGGCCATGATAGCCGAGCCAGGAACGGTGGTGCATACTGGGATGGGGCCAACCCTGCTAGCTGAAACGCCACAGATGAGCGCACGGGCTCGGGATCTGGCCTTGCTGGAGCACCTACTCTCCGATGCCGGTTTCAATGTCGAAGTCGTGCGAGACGAGCGCGCCATCGAGGCAGTCACTTGGACCAAGCTTCTCATGAATGCGGCCATCAACCCAGTGACGGCCTGGCTCAATCTACGCAATGGGGAAGCTTTGTCGCGACCCGATGCCCTTAAGGCCATGGACGGTACGTGGCGCCTCGTACCTTCTTGGCTAGAGCTGCTGCAAGGTTACAGAATGATCCGCAGTGCGATCTGGCATGGGATCAGAGAAGTTGTGCTAACCAGATGCATGTCCCATGCGATTTAGAGCTTTTAGCTGAAGGGCTGCAAATAGCCCAACGCAAACAAGTCTTGTTGAGCGTGGATGATCCACAAGCCACAATGCGCGAAATTCTGCAGCGGACTGCTCCCAACGTGTCCAGCATGCTGGCCGACGTTCAGCGGGGCGTGGAGACTGAGGTAGATTTTATCAATGGTAAGCGTATGCCTCGCGCCATCCCCCCCTTGCTAGAGCATGCATTCAAGGGTGTGCGCCTGCATTCTTCCATTGGAGTCTCACAAGGGCTCGTCTACTAGGTGCTCTGGTGGCCGAGGCTCAATTGCTGGGCATGGAAGCGCCAGCCAATGCGGCCGCCGTAGCGTGCGTGCATGGCTTGCATCCATGCGTCGCAAACAACAAGAATATAGCAGCAAATGCTTCCAGTAGACCCATCATCTTGACAACCAAGGCCGAGGTCCATGCGCGCACAGCCGCTGCCCGAGTCGGATTTGTCCCTACCATGGGTGCTCTGCACGAGGGGCACCTGGACTTGGTGCGGGCAGCACGGCGCGACCGAGACCAAGGACGCATCGATGCCATTGGCGTGTCGATTTTTGTCAACCCGGCCCAGTTTGCGGCAAATGAAGACTTGGACCGCTACCCACAAAGCCTTGATGCGGACGTTGAGTTGCTGGCCGCCGAGGGTGTCGACTTTGTATTTGCTCCGTCAGCTCGGGAAATGTATCCCCACGGCTTACCCCTCAACACCAAGTTGCACATTTCTGATGCCACCACCAAGCCCGAGGGAGCCTCGCGCCCTCACTTTTTTGACGGTGTAGCGTTGGTGTGCAATAAGCTCTTCAACATTGTGCAGCCCACAATCGTATACTTTGGGGAGAAAGACGCCCAGCAATGTGCCACCATCCAGGGCATGGTTGAGGATTTGGACATTGGTTACCGCGGCCAATTCCTCGAGGTTTGCACCGTCCCTACTCGGCGCGAGGCCGACGGGCTGGCCATGAGCAGCCGAAATCGCAATCTGACCACCAAGGCACGGCAGCAAGCAGTTGTCATTCCTCAGGCGCTCACGGCGGGGCTCACCCGTCTAACAGCCGCGCATCGGGGAGAGTTGCCTCCCATCACCGTTGCTGAACTTGAGGCTACCATCTTGCAGTCTTTGGCCCACGAGCCAGCTTTAACAGTTCATTACGTGGCTGTTACCGACGCACGGCTACGCCCATTTCCCCCGACTGCCATTTTGGACACCAATGTGGCGTACTCAGATCCCATTATCATATCGTGTGCGGGCACGATAGGCAATGTTCGTCTGATTGACAATATGCGTTTCACGGGTGGCCATCCCGGGGCGTAAGCAAGAACGGTTCGTAGGCTCGGCTGTTACTTCAAGTTGATTAGTCTTTCACGGTCTGTGCAATTCAGTCTCATTTCAACACATGTCTCATAAGCAAGCATTTCCTCCAAGGAAGATGGGCGCGGCGGCGGCAACGACCGACGCGCTGGGCCCTCATCTGAGCCGACAGGTCAAGGGTCAAGCCAGGGGCAGAAACCAAATGACAACCAAGGTCAAACCCGCTGCTCAGCAGATTTGGCATGACGCCTCATCTTTACTAACAGTCATCGCTTAAATCAGCCAATTTGCGTTGCATCTAAGGCAAGAGAAAAGAGGGAAAGAGAGCGAGAGAGCGAGAGCGAGTCATACGTGGGTGAGCAAGGCAAGTCAAAAACAACAATAACAATCCCCATGATCAATAAAAAAAAGCCAGAGCCGCCTGGTCAACCACAGGATGGCATGTGACGGGCACCAACCTCCTGCCAGTGTTCAAGATCATCTTGTGACGCGGGGACGTTGCGCCATTGTCGGCTACAAGTGGTGTGGGATGATGCAAGTATACACATGAGCTGGGCCTTTTGAATGCTGGAGAGGGCTAAAAGATGTGTTCGAGAACTCACCAGGCAGAGCCCAGCTCGCCCATCGCGCGAACCATGCCCTAGAACAAACGGATGAGGAAGGGGAAAAGGAGGGTTAAGGTGCCCAACAATCGGATTCATGCTTGGCTGAGAAGGGACCCAGGCTGACAAGCAAACACACACACACACACACACACACACACACACACACACACACACACACACACACACACACACACACACACACACACACACACACACACACATACACACACACACACACACACACACACACACACACACACACAAAATTGGTATGCTGTTGCTGCGCACCTTTGTCGTCTCTTCACCGCACCAAGCAACGGTCAGAGCCGAGGTTTGCGAGGCGTGGGTGGGAAATGGCGCAGCGGTTGCCAAGCTCGTTTGGCACACAGTGGAGATAAATTGTCGGCTGAGCTGCTGGGCACCGAGATAGCGTTGCAACAGCTCTTCTGCTGTTCGTGCCCTGAGACAATATGCCATGACAAATCAACGCCCCGAGAGCAGATGAGGCATGGATTAAGCTTGAAACGGCACACACGTGTCGAGTAAGACTGTTCTTTGACTAACGTGTCTAGCTTGGTAATGTTGGCTTGTGCCTGCAGTTCTGCAGGTGTGGGTTGCAGGGACAGCAGGTTCGCGCCACGCAGGGCAGTGGAAGAGAAGGCGCGTTCAGAGGGCAGCGTGTCAGTATTCGGGGTCTGAAGGTTCAGATTGGGCAGCGTCAGGATATCATCTAGAGCGTTGAAAGTGCGACTGAGCGGCTCGGGCCCGAGTGGTTCGGCCATGGCCACTGCAGCCAGCTTATGCTCTTGGGCCAAGCCCGAGGCAAGGTGGGATAGATTGACCGCACTCCCGTTCAAGCTAATGCGATCGTGATCAGTGCGCGTGAGTGGCTTTTTGCTGCATCGAATTGCGCGACAAAGACCATACGCACCGACACGGTTGAAAGAGGCCATCCATGGTGATGGCCAGCTGTGCGCTGGCCTCAAACACAGCCCTTGCAGGGGTCAGGCTCCAGCGCACATCTACAAAACCAGTTGAGGTACATGTGCAAGGGGAAGGTAAATATTTGAATTAGGAGAGCAATCACCTCCATCCCCTCAACACTGCATTGAGCTTCGCCTTACCAAATTGGCGGAGCAAACTGCGGCAGGGCGAGAGCGGCAAGAGGACATGGCTGAGTTCTCGGAATTCAACCTGTCGAGAAAAGCAAAAAAAACGGAAGGCGGGGCACGTGAAATGCGAGTTCGAGTGATGTGGGGCGACAGGGTACGTTGAATCTATGTTGGGGAGTGCTGTCATACCAGAGCAGCCAAAGTGGCAGCTCGGCGGGTGGCACGACGTTGTAGGGCGACATGACGAGCGGCAACTTGGGCTTCGGGGAGAGTAGCAACATCCACTGGCAGTTCCAGCTCGGCATCTCCCAGTTGAGGGGGCAGACAGGCCAGCGTAGTGACCACCTTTTGCGAATACTCATCTTGCAGGTATTCAAGGACACCTGGCGAAAAAGAGCTCACGTCAGGCAGGCGCGCATGGTGATGAAAAGTGGATGGGGCGCTGGGCAGAGACGCACCTGCTGTCAGCCCACTGAAGCCGTTGCCGCAGTCGGCCAAGACTTGAAACCCTTGTGCAGAGTCGCATTCTTCGAGAAACCATCGGATGTTATCTTCAAAGGCATCGGCATAAGCATGATCCCGCCACAGATGGCTGCCCTCATAAAAATCATCAAAGGGGGTCGATGGATCGGCGTCGTAGACTTCGCGGAGTTCATGCGCTGAGCGAGGGTGAAAGAAGCAGCGGCTGTAGTTGCTCCAAAGCGCAGCCTCCTTGTCAGAGAGGGCGGCAGCCTCGCTGCCGTTCATGGTAGTTTGAAGGCTTGTGTGAAACTGGCTGCTCGGAGGCAAGCTTTGTTGAACCGTCTGCACAGCACCCTGCAAAGCCAGCACCATCATGTGAGCAAGGCTCCTTGTATTGAGCACGACTGAAGAGCAAGGCTACGCTGAGACTTACATTCTGCCACGAGGTCACTGCTTGGCTTGTTGGTGCATAGAGGGCACCAGTCTAGCGGTTGACAGCGGGCGGTGAATGGCCAGCAACTCGGGCAGAGCGCGAACCGACGACAAAGAAATATGGAAGCAGCTTTGCACTTACGCGACCCAGAGAGCCAAAGGCATTCCGTGCGTCAAAGATGAGGGTTCGGGGTGTGAAAGTGGCTTCCCCAGCATCATTCAAGCCTTCGCGGAAGAGAATGTCGGGGTTGAGCTCGTCGAGGGCCTGACGCCTCTTCTCAGGGTCAGGGTTGGCATAGAGTGCCTCTTGCAGATTCCAGAAATGTGTCCCCACATGGTTGGCAAATTGGCCGAGCTGCAGGGTCAAAATCTCACGTGGCATGGCGGCGAATTGGATGGCCGATCCAAATCAATTCCGCCAAAAAAAAAAAAAAAAAGAGAGAGAGAGAGAGAGAGAGAGAGCGAGAGCGCGAGAGAAGAATCGCGAAATTATCAGCATATCAACGCTACTAAAAGAAATTTGTTCGTACACACGTAACTGGTTGAGTGAAGAGAGAAAGAGAAAGAGAAAGAGAAAGAGAAAGAGAGAGAGAGAGCGAGAGAGAGAGAGAGAGAGAGAGAGCTTTTTGACGAGTCACCTCAGTTGTCAGGTTCGGTCGGATGCTGCCTGCCTGTCTGCCTGCCAGTCTGCCTGCCTGCCTGTCTGCGGGGTCTTGGCATCAGCAAGCAGTGGTCGCTACTGGGCGTGGCATTGTAGTGGCCGAGTAGTCAGGATGGGGTGGTGAAGGTCCTTGCTTGTTGGTGGTGGTTGGTTTGCCTTACCTGGCACAGCGTTTCGGCTCACTGTACAGCTTGTTGGATGCAGACATCTGACCAACTCAGGGTGGATCTGCCCGTGCGACAGCTGGACTTGTCTCCGTCTCGGGTTCTGCTTCCTTTCTGCTCCTTCGTGAAGTTGTGTCGTTTCGGCACACTTCAGCCTTCAAGACCACGAACATGTTTGCATCTGCTTCAGGTTCACCCGTGGCTGCCGCCATCGGTATGTTCCCCACCTTTGTTTTGTCCCACTGACCCAGTGACGTTGACAACATGGGACATGCGGGCGGGACTCAAAAGAGTGCAAGTCTGCTGGATATCGCTATGCTCATACCCTGTATTCGGTTGGCAATGTACACTACGAATGATACACTACGGTAGAGCGAGCGGTGTCAGACCAGGGCTCAATTGATGACCTGGTCCTGCACCTCGAGATTTGTGACCAGATCAATGAAACGTCAGCGGCTGCCGAGGATGCTGCCAAGACCCTCAGAAAGAAGTTGGCATCGGGTAAACTTAGCCAGGCCCAAATTCTCAAAGCCCTTGTTGTCCTTGAGACAGCCGTCAAGAATTGCCACAAACGATTCCACCTTCAGGTTCGGACCAACATCACTTGACATGTTACCGCCTTGAAGTCCGAATTGCCGTGTGTGCTCGTTTTGCCGTGCGCTCGTATTGCCGTACCATATGCACCAAGGGCCAGGTCACCACCGTCTTGGCCGTGTGTCTGATAGGTCACCAGCAAGGACTTTGTCAATGTTTTGATGAAAACCTACCACGCTCGGGTCAGTTGAGTTGCCAAACAGGACCGTCGTTTGCTACCTGCCTTGACTTGAGTTGAATGACTTGACTGTGAGTTGAATGACTCTATTTGATGTCATTCCAACACGCGCACCCTTGCATCTAGGGCCAAGCCACCGTGGTCAAGGATAAGATTCTCGAGTTGATTGCCAGTTGGGCGCGGGCATTTCGCAGCGATCCCATGATGTCTGCCGTGGTCAATACCCACCAAGAACTGCTGATTCAAGGTAAGAAGGGTACAGACTGCCGGAGCCACAGACGTGCGGTGCCCTTGCTTTGCAATAACAATCCTAACACATTCTACTCTTGCTTCCAGGCGTCGAGTTTCCTGAAGAGAACCCGGACGAAATGGCCCCGATTGTCACCCCTGGTGTCTCAGTGGCTGCGTCAGAATTGTCCAACTCTCACGCCCAGTCTCAGCAATATTCATCCTCCCTGCCGGGCACAGCAAACTCTTTAACTTCAGATCACGACATCATGGGCGACGAAGAGTTGGCGCGTCAATTGGTCCGTCAAAACTTTTGACTCGCAGGCTGTCAGCTTTGTGCGCGTTCTTGGGTCGGGATTCTCATTTTTTCCATAGGGGTTTCGTTTCCACCCGTTTATTTTGAGCGAATCACCGCAATCCACTCAAAATGCCCAACTGCTTGGCCCGCTGTGCCACGCATTTCCTCATCTCTTAATTATAGGCGGCCCAGTTTGAGCGCGAGGCCGGTGTGAGCCAGAGCACATCTAGTCCCCCCACGGGTCCCGAGTACATGATGCAGCGGCAGCCCGTCCAAGTGACCCCTGGGCAACGCATCTTTGCTTCTCCAGAACAAATAAGCAAACTTCGCGGTTGGTGTATCTGTACTCATCTGGCTGGGTATCTGTACTCATCTGGCTGGGACTCCATTCTTTCCCAACCCCTCAACTCATGTGTCACGGGCGGCTGGTTCATTCTGTCCTTTTGCTCAGAGGATCTTCAAGTGGTTGGCAACAACGCGGAGATGTTAACAGAGATGCTTCAAGCCCTGGGCGAGCACGACCGCGTTGCTGGCTCGGACGTCATTGCCGACCTCCACCAAGCGTGTAAAGAGATGCAACAACGCCTCATGTTGTTGACTGAGCAAGTCGGCAATGAAGATCTTCTCAGGTGAAATTATCCTATGGTTACGCGTAAAACTGGGTGGGCAGCGAGGATGGCCACCTTTATTTTTCAAATCTTTATCAAGACGATGGTAAATGCTGTTTTTTTTCGTCCGATTGAGATTCACTTGTGGCCATGCTCTTGTACTTGGATATGAATAGTGAAGTTTTGACGGCAGCTGATAAGATCAGCACCGCCCTCACATTCTATGATGAATGCGTGCAGCGTGAAGCTCGGCTTGCTGCTCAGGCGCAGCCCGCTGCAGGTGGGGCATGGCTGCAGCATTTGAGAGCCATCAGACAACAGTCGCCAATCCTTGAGGCAGTCACCTGCTCATGTGCCCCCCCCCTCCTTTTTTTTCTGCGCTTCCCCTTCGCATAGCTTCATCAGCTGGCGCTGGCCTTTCTTCATCTGGATATGATATGGGGGGTTAGAGCGTGTGATGCAGAGCTTGCTTCTGGCGTGAACTGTCTTTATGTATAGGGCCAAACCCACTCTGATTGCGTTTATTGATTTTGCGTCTATGTTTGTCCTTTTGTTTTTTTGTAGATGCCGAACCTAGGGCGGCACCGTTGCTCAACCTTATGGATGCACCCGTGGGCGATTCGAGTACTGATTATGCGGATGATCCGTTTGACCCCTCACCAGGTGGTGCGGGAATGGCAGCAAACTCAGAGTCCGGAGGGCGTGCAGGCCCACCCACACGAGCCCCGCCTCAGCCAACTGCAGCCTCCGGGCCACCCACCAGGGCCCCTCCTGTGGTGGCGCATTCGTATCGTATTTCAGAGTCGGTATGTGGCTATTGTCCGAGGGATCGAATCAGACTCTTTTTTCAAAACATTCTCATCTCTGGTCATGGTTGGCAGTCCTACATGGATGAGCCTGCACAGATGGAAGAGTCCTCCAGCTTGTTCACGTCTGGATCGGCAGCTGCACCCGTGGAGACAGACCTTCTTATTGATTTGGTTTGTCCGGAAAACAAAACAAAAACAAAAACTGAAAACGCCTCTGCCACCTGCGCGTTTGTCTGTGTACTCACGGCCATACACGACCTGCGATTTCAGGGTGCGCCTGCCAGCTCGCCGGCTCGATCAACACACACGCCGGCTTCCCAACCTTCTGCGTCACGCCAAGCTCAGGTCTGTTGGTCTGTCTACTTTGAAGAGGCGTCTGTTTTTTCAAGCATGAATTTGCAACATTAAACAAACGCAAACGAAAAGGGTTTCTAATATTTTGGCTGTTGGGCTTGGTTTTAGCTTGAATCTGCCAACGACGATTTTTTTGGCCTATAACGCCTGTGCCATCCAATTTATATTCGGATGCATCCATCCATTGGTGCGCCTCAGTTGTCCGATCGGCACTCCTGGAGCGTAGCCTGGAGCTGGACTGTAAAGTCGCGGAGCAGGTGAAAGGGAGTCTGCATTGAAGGGATCAACAGGTGCAGGTAAATCCAGGCACCAAGGTGAGAGGTGTGCAAGCGTTTCCACACGGCAGGAAGAATAAGAAACGCGACAATCGTAAAAAAGCGTGATAACAGAAGGACAGTGACAATCATTGAAAAAATGCCAGGCAGGTTCACACGGCTCCGCCGTACCTGCTGATGAAAGTCAAAGGTCAGACGGCGACGTCCACCCAGGATCCAGTTCGTGGCAACCAGCTGCACAGCAGAGATATGCATCGAGGGAGCAAAATGAGATAACATACACGCACGCACACACATACACCCACACCAGTGCCTTCCGGGGCATCAAGGGCAGACACGTCAGCTCGTGCCGGCGCGGTAGAGCAGTCACACGGACCTCAATGAACTGGCTGTTGCGCGCGCTGGAGATGGGTTGGCCGTCTTGCGACCATGCCTTGAGACAGCAGCATGGCAGGCAGCCGAAGCAGGGCGGCGGCGAGGAGCGCACGATCAGATCGGTCGACGTGCCCACGTCAACGTTCAGACGCAAAAAGTAGACATCCTTCAGTTCCAAAGGCCAAAAGTGGCGCACGTCTATCAGGCACGTTGGCAAGGTTCCGTGTGAGCACTGTTACTGTCCAGAAATCAGGAAAAGATGCCTGGTGGTTGTGTGGCCTCGCCAGTGTGACCAACCTTGAACAGATGAACGAATGGCATAGGAGTGTGGGGATTTGCCTTCACCCACGGCAATGACCCTGCGAAGATCGATTGCCAAGGGTGAGTTGCGTGACCAATGCCAGTGACACTGTAGGAACACTGACCGGCCGGTTTGATGAACTCACGTGTTTTGCTCCACGAGCGAGCAGGAGAGGAACAGCAGACGCTTGTTGGTCAGCAGCACCTTTCCGGGTGGCAGGCTTTGGGCTGGCTCCTCGGGGCGCTCTGGGTTGACAATGCGAACTTCTTCATAATCGAGAAAGTATTCCGTGGTGGGTTTCTCCCCCTCGTAAAATAGGCCGGCGAGGAACTGATTGTGGTTGATTTGTTGCAGCAAGGTGTGGTGGCTGCTCTTGGCACTGGCTCGAGCGCTTTCACTGGCTGACAGAATCTAGGTAAAAAGACGACCATGCATGGTGTGAGAGACTGTTGACACGTTGGCAATGAAAGACCACCCGTCCTTTCAATCGACATGCAAAGAGCTGGGGCCGAAATGCCTTACCGCAGCACTGGCGGCACGGTGGCTCTTGTGGGTGCGGGGGAGCGCATCAAAAGTCTCGCGGGATTCTATGCACCGAATGAGCAGGCAAATGATGTGGTTAGGGCTGTGGCAGTAGGGTTGGAATGGCAGCGGGCATCGGCGCTCAAAAACATACCCAGGGTGGTGAAATCATTGCCTGTGAAGGGCATGCGAGAGGAGGTGACGGCCATGGGCTGACAATTCTAGGGGATGGGTCAAGCGTTCTCGTGTCAGCCAAGTTTGGTGCGACTGGGATCAGATCGCACCACCAAGCGTTGTGCATGCATCAAAAGCACGAGGGTACTGACGATCGCGCTGTCGCTGCTCGACAGGAGAGATTTTTGATCGTTATGTTGAGCCTAGTTGATACAGGCATTGAGATTTGATGAGAGGACTCGATGGCGCGCGAACTTGCCACATCCATACGAGCTTGCGACGCACCATGTTTTGCGGTGCACACGAAAGGGCTTCACCGGAAGAAAAATGCGCTTCGAGAGTTGATCCCTCTCGCAAACCATCTTGCTTCCTTTCTTATGAGGTGGTGGTGAGCGCATGCCGTCGCGGCGGAGGGACGACAGCTTGCTCCATGGCGGACTGAGACAAGCAACACGATCAATCATGCTGTTGTGGATTTGATCGATCAGTCCGACCTGAAAATCACCGACATTTTGTGCTAGCAAGCACATCTTTCAGACACAACAGAAGTTTGGGGTGTTTGTCATCAAAAATGAGCAAAAATTATGTGGAAAGGGTGACATTGTAAAAAGCAGGTGTTGCCTTTTGCTGTTGGAGGTCAACCGCCAAAGATGGAGATGCTGGCCCTGCTGCTGCCGAGTGATGGCAGCGCTTGGACGATCACGGTCCAGCCCGTGGGAGTGTACGCCCTTGGTTCCACGGCTGTGGCTTGTGTGGGGCTGAAGTATTTGATTGACTGGTACAAACGCTCGCAGCATCGTGATGCGGCTGCCAAGCTCGGTCATCATGCCAAAACATTACGTGAACAGGTCTGCGCGACACTGCAACACCGCCCCGGCAACACCGCCCCTGCTTTTTCGGCTGCAACTGGGCGCCTTGGGCTTGCTTTCTCCCGGATCATCATCAGCCAAGCATGCCACAAGAAGAGCATACTTCTTTTGAAGGCTGCTTGATTTTGATTACAGCTCCCTCAGGGACACGGGGCCCAACCTGTCGCAGCTGATCTTTTGCGTTTCGCACGTGCTCACGCAATCCTCCCCCCCTGCTTCATTCTTGCGTGCGGGTGTCTTGGTGCTGGCAGCGACTTGATGAGCTGGAACTGGATGCGCGCCTGGAAAACATGATCGACTTGAGCACTGTCGCTGCCACTCGTGAAGCTCTTAGCAAGTATGGGCCTGAGGTGGTGTGCCGCCGCGCGCTGCTCAATTGCCTGCGGGACCCTCACAATGCCGGTGAGCGAGGCGTTTGCGCAGCCTCAATCAGACCCAGGGGCGATTTATGATAACATATTGATAATTGTGAGGGCTGACACCCCCTGTCGCTTCGTAGTCTGTGAGATTGTGCCATCCATCGAGGGCAAGGCCAAGGACAGCCGGGGTGACCTGGCAGGCGTGCCCTTTACCGTCAAGGAATGTTTGCACATCGAGGGCCTACACTGCACCTTTGGCGATGCCAAGCGTACCGAGTCCATCATGACCGGCACTTCGCTCGTTGTTCGGGTGCGTTTGGGATCCCACCCTCGGCATTATTGGGACGCGCTTGGTTTTGGATCTGAGTTCCTCGTAGAATCGTTTTGAGGCTGCTGGCTCAAGGTGCTGCGTATCAAACACGATTTTCAAATAGTCCTTGATGCGCGCCGGCGCCATTCCAGTCGTGACCACCAACTTGCCACAAACCATGATGACGTTTGAGTGCAGCAACCCGATTTATGGTTAGGCGGCTCGTACCACCCATTGGGTTTTCTTTGGGCCGCCCAGCAATATATCTCATCGACGTGCCTGCGTGTGTCCCCAAAGGCGAAAGCAACAATCCTCGTGCCCCGGGCCGAACCTGTGGCGGTTCTTCGGGCGGCGAGGCTGTCTTGCATGCCGTCGGTGCCGTCCCCTTTGGTGTTGGTACTGACATTGGCGGTCAGTTTTGTTATCTCTGCACTCGCGGTCGCTGCCATCTGACAGCCCAAACTCCAAAGCCTTCTGGCAATCACTTTGTCTTTGATCATCTCACCAACGCCACTATGGGTCCACGTGGCTGACAGGCTCGCTGCGGATTCCTGCACATTGCTGTGGCACGGTTGGCTTCAAACCTACGCGTTACCGTTTCTCTCGTACGTTGAACGCTGCCAACAGTTTAGCTGCGTCAGCTGTCAGCCCGTCTCAGATTGTGGCAAGAGAGCCTGAGCAGCATGCAGCATGCTCACGTCAAGTGAATCATACACAGGCAACCATGCCTCATCAGCCATCCGTGGTCAAAAGGCAATCACGTCCACGGTGCGAAGACTCCCTCTCAGCGCTTCTTTTCAGCTCCCTACAGGCGCCTCTCCCGTGCTTGCTGTGTTGACAAACCTTTTTGCTGTAGCCGGGCCCCATGGCTCCAACTGTCGAGGGTTGTGTCACCTGCTTTCGCGCCGTCGTCAATGATTGGCCCTGGGCTATTCGTGAAGATCCCAGCCTTCTGCCGCTGTCCTTTGATGAGGTGTGTGACGCGTATTCAACAACGCCATCAGAGTGATCCGCCAGAGTGATCCGCCAGAGCCTCATGTGGGCATGGCATCTCCCCACTCTTTTCCACTGCCTCCTATGCTCGTCGTTTTCAGGCTGCCTACACTAGCACCAACCGTCTGCGCCTCGGCGTTTTGGTAGACAACGACTTTTTCGATGTGACCCCGGCCTGCCGTCGTGCTGTTGACGAGGCCGTGGCAGCTGCTAAAGCGCTTGGTCAGCCGATGAGATCCCACTGACACCTGCATCCACCTGACTGCAGCTCTTGCGTTCTCATGTTGTCTACTTTTGCTCATGTCGCTTCTTCGTGCGCTCGCAAACTGGTCGGCACAACTTGACATACTAGGCCATGAGGTCGTGCCTATGCCCGGGCACCTTGTGAGCAAGATTGCCATTCTTTTCTACGCGCTCGTCTCAGCAGATGGAGGCCATCAAACTCTTGAGTTGCTTCGTCATCAGGTTGGCCTAGGCTTGGGGGGGTGGGGGGGGGAAGAAGGCGCTGTTTTCGTCCCCAGTCTGCTGCGTGCATCTGGCTTGGGAGCAGCTGCTATCCATTCGAGCTCCTTCCCGAGAAGAATCTAATCGCGTTTTCGGTTCAGGATGTGGACTCGCGCATCCAAGCCATTGTTCGCTTGGTGTCTTTACCCCAATGGCTGCATTCATTGGCCAAGTGGCTTCCCACCTCACGTGTTACTTCCATCATGGCGGTGACGGGAAACAAGACGGTATGGTGTCGGCAAGCTAGTTTAATTTGTGCCTGAGCACCTGCACGCGCGCGCGAGCATGTGTGTGTGTGCGTGTGCGTGTCTCATGGCACGCGTCTTGTGGCAGGTATCAGAGGCGTGGCATTTGGCGGCAGATGCAGACGAAGTTCACGCCGAGTTTATGGCGTTGTGGCACAGTCTTAACCTCGATGGTCTCATCACCCCAGCCTCGGTCATGCCCCCTCCGAAACAAGGTTCGTCGCAGCCATTGTGCAAAGATTCGTGCACGGTGTGGCCTATGCTCACTTCCGACTCACCCTGGGCATTTGGGCCATAGGAACCTGCTCAGACTTGACTCCCGGCTGCTGGCCAACCTTCATTTTCAACCTGCTCGACATGCCAGCCGGCATCATTCCGGCAACGCGTGTGACGGTGCGTCGCTGCCCAGTCAACCACACCATCGTTACGCGGCACAGCCATGTCTGCCATGTTTAATTGGGGGCGCTGACATAACTGACCACCGCTCACTACCTGCGTTGTGTCCTGGGACTCCCTTTGTCGCTCTTCCTGGCCTAGGCCGAAGACGATCGCGCTCTTCGTGAGCGCGATATCATTGACCGATTTGATCGCATCGTACGTTTGATTTGAATATCATCAGCACCCCTGTGGTCTACAAGCTTTCACTGCATGCTGCGCTTTCCTTGTTCCCAAATGTAGCTTGTGGACTCGTGTGCCGACAGCGAGGGGAGTCCCGTGGGTGTGCAGGTTGTCACCCCACGCTTTCAAGATGAACTCTGCTTCCGCATCATGGGTGAATTGGAGAGTAAGCTCAAGCCTAATGCATAGACCGGCTTGATCGTTTGGGCTGTCATTTGTCGTTTGAATATCAGTTTGATTGATGCTGCACCATGGAGCTGTTGCATCAGTCAGCCTACGGATTGAGGGGGTTTCTCCCCATAAATGGCGCACCAAGAACCGCCCACTTTTGTTCGCAATCTGAAAGTACAACTTTATATCCGGATGTGTTATCATTTCTTAAGTCGGGGTGGTGTACGCGTTTCGAAATCGCATGGCTTTACGTCGCTTTTTTGGGGGTCGAGGTCGCGTGCTTCGAAAAGCAGTCGCTGTTGACTACATGGGTGCATTATCCTTGGCCGCCTTGCGGCGGAACGGCGGCGTATTGCAGTTGACCGAGTCGCTCAAGACCTGTTGGGGAGTCTGCGAGAAGGTGATGGCGGCGGTTCAATCTTGGAGTTAGATGTCGCAGGTGGGCATGCATCCGAGAAGAATTGTGGCACGTCTCGATGCTCCTTGTCCAAAGCTGCCAGGATCGACCAAATGGAAATAAACATACCTTGGACCATTCTTGCGTCACCCGGTAGGGTGTGCCGTCCAGCTGATATTTTTGCCTGTCAGTAGATCAAGTTATGGAGCAAAATGAGCACTTGCTGCCAAGCAAGCGTTCTCAAGCGAGATGGGTTGGATGACAGACTTGAGGAACTCGCGGTCGCTGGCTGACGCAAACAGATTGAGCGAAGCGCTCAGGAGAGTAGCGTGCACTTGGTGGGACAGCGAGGCGAAAAACTGCTCGTAAACAAAAACCACGTTGCGCTGCATTTCATCCACTTGTTCTGGGGTCAACCGCCGCAAGATATCGGGGACCTGCATGTACTCGTGAAATATGACATGAGGACGGACATGCGTGCCCCCCGGACGGCTGACCTGCGAGCGACGTGCGTGCAATGGCACGGGCTCTTGCGTACCTCCAAAAGACGGTGTTCAGGCACGCGCACACTAAACTGACTCCAGTCAAGAAGATCCTCATATGGCTGTGCCAGGTCCAGAGCATGTCATGTCAGTCATATTGGCAGTGGTGCAGTGAAGTGCCCTTATCATCGACGCGTTGCTCCCCACCACCCAGCAATCAACCAACCAGCACGTAGTGGTCCACCACAATTACGGGGATGGCGCCGGCCGCCATAATCTGCGACGCACATGAACCAACGGGCATGGTCAAAATCAACCGCCGCCTCTTCCTTGTCAAGAGTGTAGAGTCAAGCACACCAGTGAGTTTCAATTGAGAGTCGCATCCTGGCGTGTCTTACCTCTGTCAATCGAAAGCTATGGTAGCCAAAGCCCTCCACAATCAGACCAAACTTGGTGTTTAGGGCGAGGTCGGTGTAGGTATACTTGTTGAACACCGCTTCGGCTTGGCGGCAGTGTTCATCCTTCTGCTCCAGAGGCACCGGGTTTGGCATGAGGGTTGTCCGTGTCGGTGCCAAGCTGCGAGCCCAGACGTACCGTGTTCTCGTCAAACCAGCGACACGCGCACGGGACCAGCACGTCATGGTCGTTGTGAATCTTGGGCAAGTGGTTACGCATGGCATCGGATCGCGGTGATTTGGTGCCTCTACAAAGGAGTTGTCATAACGGACATGAGCTGGTTTTCTGGACGTTGCAGTTCACAGGCTTGTCAAAACGAACCGAAACGTCAAAAGGTAGTTTCGCTGAGCAGCCGGGACGCGCCGTTGCTCAACGGTAAAGTCCACCATGCCAAACAAGGGCATCGAGACATCCAGGCCGGGTCGGTAGTGAAACTCGGATAAACCAGCCTATGTGAGATTGCAGTCCACTTCTTGAGCTCTAGCAATGCAGAGGCGCGTCGTGTGGCATACAACACAATGCAAGTGTGTGGAAGTTAAATGCACCAACCTTGGCAACGATCGCATGTCCAGGGGACCAGGGCAAGCAGGGGGCATCCGAAAACTCGAAGAGAACGTGGTTCCGACCGCCATTCCAGTAAGGCAAGCTGACATGACACCCCCACCCACGTCAATGAGTGCGCAATGTCAAAGACTCAGAGTGTCTTTTGATTGGGACAGACAGCAGGGCATACGCTTCAAGAGCTTGTTCAATCCGAAGCGAATTGGGGTGTTTATCTTCAATCTTGTTCTCGTAGGCTGCATACATGCAACCTGAAGACAGAGGACAGTCAGGGCGTCAGGGCGATGACGGAGGTGTCTTGGGCACTGTTGAGTCTAGTTGTGTGTGGCACTTCTGCCATTGGACTATTGGTAAGCCAGGCCAGAGGATGCGCACAGACTTACTTTCACACCAGCAGGATACATCTACCGCCGGTACAAAAAGGCACGCTTCATCTGGGTTACTGGTATAATAGCGACTCGCCTTGATAGCTTTGCTGCACACCGTCAAAGTGAAATCCATCCATGGCAATCATCACGTACACGAGGCACGCGTGGTGGGTCATCAGAGGGCTTTTACATTTAGGGCCAGCAAGAGCAGAAGCCGCCTCTCGCAGGAGGAGAGGCGGCTTTGCGCGCGCACAGACCTACCGTACGGCCTCATACACATTGGACATGTGCTCTTGCTGCTCCTGACTGGCTGGGTACACGTACACCTAGGTGTCGGAAGGTCATGTCAACGGCAATGGGCAGAGCCACAGAGACCGAAAAACATGGAAAAGGCAAATGCCTACACTCACCTTAAATTCTTCGCAGCGGCGGTTAGGATCGATGGAAGCGGCAGCGGCGGTTCGAAGATTGGGCGTGCCGTCAGACTCGCGGTAGTGGAGTGGCAGAGCTGGACAGTGCGTGCTAATACATGCAAAAGCCACATACACACACAAGCGCGCACACCCAAGAATCATGCCAAAGTCGGGAGCCAAACTACGAGGGCAGGAGACGGTTATTGGCTTGAATCGGATGATGGTATGGCGTGACACACCGGTATTCTTGAACTTCGTAGATTTGCTGCTCGAGGCGGTGCCATGTCATGTTGGGGTGGTTCTTAATCTGTTCTTTGAGCACCTATCAAGCGTTTGAGTGTCCAACTCGGTCGCTGAGAAAACACGCAGGCTATACAACGGAGAGCAAGCGAAAAGGAATAACTTGGCTTGCTGTTGCCCTGTCTCCTCTGCTGATGATTTCCCTCCCGCCGTGATCTTGCATTTGAGCGTACGTGCAGTTTGGGCATGAGACCATACTCCTTGATAAAGTTTCTGGCGAAGCGGAATGGAAGCCACAAGTGAGTGAACGCTGCCCGGCCCTTTAACAAGCACCGGAGTGACAATCACCGTTGGCCAACACAAAGACACGCGCCCAGCAAGGGCGCCCTACCGCTCCGAGTCCATTGTGGGGTTGGGGTTGTGGTCCTCACAACGTGCATTAACGGCGCTCTCTCGTTCTTGGAGTTTCTGGTGTCAGCAAGCCAAGTGAAGGTGGATGAGTGAGAAGTGTTGGTCCCGGTATCTGCACAGGAGAGAGGGCAAACCTTCTGCTTTTCCAAGGCAGCTTTTGCTTCGAACATCTCCTGCTTTTCGCCATCGGATAAATGTCCCGTTTGCTGCAGAAGCTCCAGCAGGGGTGTCTTATCCCAGCCGTTGGCATGGATGATGCACGGCTGCGTTTGAGTAGCCGAATTGTAGATGCGATTACCTTGAGCCACCACCTCGGCTCGGGCTCGGCCTGAGGTTTGCAGTCAGGACCAGAGGCGGCATCAACGTGCGCGTGTGGCGGCGTTGCCGTTTCTTACGCATTCCTATTCCGCTCCCCACTCAAAGACCGCTTCCCGTTTCTCAAACGACAACACGCCAGCAGACGAGAAGACTGACCAAACAAGGTCTGAAAGATGACCGCTTGATGATCAATACGTAGCGCATTATTGTCCAGCGCCACGGCCTGTCCAGAAATGAGCGTGGTCCGAAGCAAATGGATGAGGGCGGGGTATGTGCTGCATGAGTGAGGTGGAAAGGGCTTGGCAAGCAAGCGTGCATATTGATCTCACCTTGATCAGTTCGCCCTGATCATCACAGCAGTTGGACTTGTGCTGGATGGATAGAACTTCACTGTACAGGTGTAGGATGTACCCCAGGTAGCCTGAGAAGAGTCATGGACCACACATGACAGACGCGTAAATCAGATGATTCGGTCATGTTCAGCTCGCAGCGGGATGCACCTCCCACGACTTGTGACCATTCATAGCCCGGTCGTACCGATGTAGCCGCCACTATTGAGATATGGGTAATGGCCAGTGGTGCTGCTGGACGGCATCTCCTTGGCCAGGTACGGATATGGCCAAATATTGACCTGGATAACAGAGTTGTGAGATCCATGCTCCACTTAAGTACGAGCATCTCGGCAAAGCCCCCCCTACAAAGGGGAGGAGCAGAAAGAAGAGTACCTCGGCGCTCACGACCATGGGATGCCCAAACTCGCGAAACTTGGTCACAATCTCGTCCATTTGTGCAAAGATGTAGCTAGAAGAAGATGCAAAGCCAAGATGATGAAACAAAAGAAGAAGCTCGCGCCGGCGGAATGATGGGCAAAAGCTTGGGCAAATTGACTCCACATCAGAGTTGGATGATGTGGGCCTGTCCGCACTCCTGACCTATCGAAGCTGTCCGTGAACAAGACAATGTCGTAGTCATCCTGCTTCTCGAGTAAGGTTTGACGCATTCGCTTGAGCTTCCAGCCATAGCCTGCAGAAGGATGGCGGATAGCAGCAAGAGTTGTGGCCCCTCAGAAGACACCGCACCAATTCCCTTGGGCCCGAGCATACACGTATGTTTCCCCAAAATTCTCGCCAGGTGTGCACCGGCCACCCACCCTGAAAAAATTCACCAGCTCCGGCCACGTAGAGATCGTAGCCAATCTCTCGGACACTCTTTTCGGTGAGATCAATAAAAGGCTCTCGATGCGTAGCCACCTGATTTCATGGCGGCACGTACAGGTAGATGGTGAGTCAAAACAAATCATATGTCGTCTTGCTGCAGTCGCAGCCAAGAAGTCAGGTCGCCCTCCTATACAATGCGGCAACCTACCGTCATGACCAGAACACGGGGCTTGGCCCGTCCATCATCCCAATAGTCTGGGCTTTGCTTGCTCGCTCCATCAGTGCGGTCGCCTACACCTTGCAAGCATTAGAGGCAAAAACGGAATGCTATGCAAAGGCCCATCCTAGAGGTAGATGGCACCCACAGCCAGAGGTTTATTTGGCGTACCGGGCCAGGTGCGGCGATACTCGATTGGGTCGTAGATGCTCTTGAACGATTGGGTAGCAGCTGAGCCTTGACCAAAGTTGGTGTCTGAAAACCCCGGCCCATGGGCTGGCTGAAATTGACCAGGTAGCCGCGCAGGCCGAGCATCACGGCTGCCTCTGGTCGGAATCATCGGACGCTCCGGTGGAGCAGTGGGCTGTGTACCTGGCCGAGCAATACATTGGCACGCCTAAGTTGTCGACGTTCGGTCAAGATGTGAGAGTGGCATTGACCAGGGCGAGGAGTTTAAGCAGCGCAGCGCCCGTAGGCTGACTTTGCGTGACCAGGAGACACGGGCTACAAGGGGCGCTGGCCGCGACGTATGTGCCTCTGAAAGAGAACCAAGCAATATTGGATTGTACCTACCTCACAGCTGACATGAAAGCCCTCGACCAGAACGCCTGGTTGGTTTTTGTGGGCGCCGCGGGCACAATGCGAGCCTGTACAGGTGGGGCGTGCCGTGGGACACTATGCACGCGCAACCCCAAGTGAACAGCGTAGGTTTGGCGAGGTGAAGGGCGAGTAGGGGGAGAGAGACATAGCCATCGAGTGCGCAAGGCCGGCAGAGCAAACACACCATGCAGTGGGAGGCCCCGCTTGGGACGGCGCCGGCTGCGGTACAAATGTCAGTATTGCCATCCACGGGAAGGCCCAGCGCCACCCTTGAGACCAACAGGCAGGTCAGAAGAAGCAGGCTGGTCGGCCGCAGGAGTTGGAATTCGAGCCGCGGCTCTTGTCCACGGGCCGCTTTGCTTGCCATTGTCTTGGCAGGTCCTGCTGCTGATCGATTGCCACGACTCATCAGCTGGATAGAGTTCAAAAACTTCCCCTTGCTTGTCTTGCCTACAGCCTGGCGCAGCGTGGCGAGCCAATGGCAGTGCAGCCACAAAACCCTTGGTCGATGGCTGTGCGCTGCCGCAATGCCGGTACGCCCTGTGAGTTCCAGCAAGAAAACGAATGGCCGCTCGCCCTGACGTGCATCGTCGCCAACTGCCAGCCTGCACTCTATTCTGGCATTGTGCATGCATGCAAAGCTCGATGTCCGCTGGCCAACTACCTCGCATAACCATGACTCTCGTTCGAGGGCAATCACGATTTTGGGTTTTGACGATTTCTT
>NW_001865039.1:641160-676849 GCF_000002865.3 Monosiga brevicollis MX1 | reverse complement strand
GACGGAGGCACCCCCCCCCCCCCCCCCACACCACCACTCCTTGTCTCGAAACTCATGTCATGATCTTGTTGTTTTTTTGATGTTTGTCTTTGGTGCTGCTCTGGTCATTGGAACATCAACGACCCGAAAACGGAAGCGGAAAGCACATTATTCACAGTATACGTTGGCTGCGTTCAAGCTTTCAAGGCAAGTCACAGGGCCGCCAGCAACCCTGGTTGTTGATCACCGGATTGCAGCCTTCTGGCTCAACGGCGGGCACAGCTGTTGCTTGAAACTGAGCTAAAAGGGCTTTGAGCTCTGAAACCTGACGATGATGCAATGCAGAGCCATTTAGTTGGTCGGCACATCTTGATACGGGGGCCGTTTTCTGGCAGCACTTACCATATCTGGAAAGTGATTGGCCAGATTGTGGTGCTCGCAAGGGTCAGCGGTCATGTTGAACAAGCACCAGTCTGCGCCCGTGCACTCGGATTTGTTGAGCTACACCAACGGGAACGCAGAGACAATAAGCTTCATGAGTGCAATGCTACCCTCGGGATCGCGTGCCCACACAGATTTGGGTCCAGAAGAGCGCACCGGGGGAGGGGCGCCGCACTGCAGGGTGTAGGGCGTGTCAGAGGCGTTTTGACCTGCTGGTGGATACCTGCAATGGCCATGTGGATTGTTCAAAGGATGTAAACAGAGAGGAGTGTGATGGTTAAAGCAGCTCGAGAAAAAGCAAGAGGAGACTGTCAACGGACGAGATGCAAGGAGCAGGCACATGACGCACCATCCGGGCTCGGGTTCCAAGGGACCAATATTCACCAGCTTCATGTCACCCTTGGTGATGGCATTGCCGTGAATCGTGTTGTTGTCGTCGGCTGGGTGGGCTTCATGCAGGATCCATTCGCGCGGGGACGGCGCGCCTGGGTAGCACTCGGATCATCAGCTCAACAGCCTGCTTTCAAACGAGCGTTTTACGACTGGCCCCGTCTAATAACTGCCCATCTCGTGAACTTTAGGCATTGGTACATACAGGTGCTCAGCATGTTCCACACGTTCATGCCATCGCCAAGAATGTACGGGGGCTCTTGGTCGTCAATCAGTTGGTGCCAGTCGCCGCCGTTCAGCGCTGCCGTCAGCTATCGAATGTCACCCAATGCAACGGCATCAGCAGAGAAGCGCACAGAAAAAAACCCCTCTCATCACGCGCCGCTGTGCCTTGAAACGTCGGTGCGCAAGATGGCAACGGGCTACTCATACCAAGGAGGGCAGCCAGTCACTGGCATGCATCATGCCATGACAGTCCGTGCCTGGGTTCTCAATGCCCTTGCCAGCAATCATCCCGACCACTTGGGTACCACCGTTCCACAAAGTGTTTTTACCACCTGACAAATGCACGTGCCAACAACGTAGGCGGGTCTTGGTTGATCACTGTACGCGAGCGCAGCTGATTCCACCACCGACAACAGCCGATTTCGAGACTTCAACCCAGCGCCGGTGAACATCGACGCACCTCGAAGGGGATAATTGTTGCTCTCCGTGTTTTCGTCGTGTACGGGACCGCCATTGTCTGCACACGCACGATAGTGTTGACAGCGCAGCAGGGTCAGGTGTGCAGAAATCGTCATCGTGGATGCACACTGGCAGCAAAAAAAGGAAGCAAGTGAGTCTCGTCCAGCAGGTGCACCAACCAGAGGTAAAAATCAAAATGGTATTGTCGGCAATGCGGGATCTTTTCAAGGCATCAGTAATGTTGCCAACAGCCTAACGCCCGCCGTGTGAAAAATGGGCATGGCACCGCGGGCGGAGCAAGCTAGAATCCGCTGCAAACGATGCATGCGTACGTCGTCCAGGATGCTGGTCATGGCGGCCACATATTGGCGCTCGGAATTTGGGATGTGCGAAAAACGCGCCACATATTCTGCTGGGGCTTCCAAAGGCCAGTGCACTAGTATGCACACCGCACGCACGACCAGTTGGGAGAAGCAAGGCGGCAACAGAATCAACTGGTGGCGGGCAACAAGCTCGTGATTGAACATAAGCTGTGAGGACAAAGCCCACCCGAGCGCCAAGCGCACCGTTTTGGAAAGCTGTGTACAGGAAAAGTGGCTGCTCCGGGTCAGCCTCAAGTATAGTCTAGCAGCCACGGTCAGCAGGGTGGGCGCGAGCAGACGGGGCCGAACATGCTTCAATAAACGTGTACCGCTTTTGACTTACATTCACTGCACGCTCGGCAAAAATATACGTTGAGTATGTGTTGTTGTATTTGATTGCGCACTCTGTCCCGTCTTGGAAGTCATACCTGGTAGGGTGGGCCGGCAGGAAAAAAATGATTGGTTTCGAGAAGTCGGGCGATGCGTGGCGAAATCGGTGCACTACCAGCACAACACAACGGCCAGATCAACCTACCCGCCATGCGTATCGTGCGTGTAATAATCTTCTGCACCACTCCTAAGCTCGTGCAAAGGACAAAATCAGCCGCCGCGCGATATCGCGAGGGGGTTGAAGACAGGGATGCTCGAGCAAAGAGCAAACGTACCAATAGCCAAGATACTCATCAAAGCCACGACCCGTGGGCAGAGCCTTCTCAACGTTTTGTCCCCTGCAGGTCCAGGCAAGCGCAGGAAATACTGGAAGACGTCAGGCAAAAGGAGCTTTGAAGAAGGCAAAAACAAGGCACGGCTATCTTCAGGTCAGGCAGCAGCAAACGCACAAGTGCCATTTTCCAACAGCCGCCGTTCTAACCACATGTGAGCGCGAGTCAGCATCGCTTCCGAGCAGCAAGGGTTGGGTGGGATATGCGGTGCAAATCAAAGCGTGCTAGCGTACCGGTAGCCAAGCTTCTTGAGATAGGCTGGGAGCAGCGTGTAGCTGAGATTGAGTCGGAGGGCCGTGCCTGCACCGGGGGGTGGGGAAGCATTCAGGGTGTGATGCGTGCGCCTGCGAGCAAGACAGTGAATGTTGGTGTCCCCCACACCTTGGGCAAACGGCATATAGATGCCGGTATGAATCACGTGGCGACCGGATAGAAAGGTGGAACGGGCTGAAAGCATCGGCGCATCGCAGCATGAATGGATTCAGAGTGAGCCCCAGGCGAGCGGGGTTTGGGTGTGCGGCAGGAGCAGCAGCAGCACTGACTTGGTGTGCAGACGGGCTGGACGTGGTAATTTGTCAAATGGACGCCAGAGTGGGCGATTGCGTCGATGTGGGGCGTGGGAATCTGTGGTGACCCATGCAGGCTAACATCGTTCCATCCCACTACCCAGTTGATCAGTGAGCAAGATCCGCTGATCGTGAAAAGCCGACCAGACCGACGGAGAGCAAGCACGCCTCACTAACAATCATCAGCCACAATGAAGACGATATTGGGTCGCTTCGCCTCGCTGCCCGGCACCCCATCAGCAGCGCTTCTGGACAGGATACACAGCAAGCTGCCCACCACCCCCAGCATCAGCGACCGTGTCATGATGATGGCAGCCCTGGTCCGTTGCCGGTTCAGCTCGTTCCGAGTCAAGAAAAACACAAACAAATCCAAACACAATAAAAGTCTGACAATCGGTTCTAATTTATTTTACCGGGTATGATTTTAGAATCGAGTCTAAGAAGTGTGTAACGGTTTCCTTTGGCTGGCTCTCTCTCTCATTTTTGTCGGCTGTCGTTCTTGAGCTAGGAGGAGAGCCGCTTTCCGTGCCCTCATCCTCCTCCCCGCCTTGGACTCTGTGTGTGTGTGTGTGTGTGTGTGTGTGTGTGTGTGTGTGTGTGTGTGTGTGCGGTGAGCACTGGTGGGCCTCAGAATAGGGTAGTGGGCAAGCATCATGCTGGGGCAACGCAAAGACTTGGGAGTGAGCTGAGCGGTCCGGAAAAGAGTCGCGGCCAGCTGAGGCCGGCCCCGGTGATCGGTGGGACGATCGTTCCCCACTCCCGGAGCAAGAACAACAAGCCATGTCGTTTCAGATGGAGGCTGGGCTGGCCCAGATTGAAGCCAATCCAGAGGCCTTGGCTCGGCTTGAGGCTGCCGGTTTGCAACAGGCGGGAGACCTAGTGCATTACTCAGACGCCGAGCTTCGGCAAATTACCAAGCTGTCGGCCCGCGGTCTCGAGGAGCTCCGGGCTGCGGCGGCGGCGGTTGTGGCCCCATCGCTGCAGCAGGCAAGTCAATTATGGTCTCAACGCGAGCAGTGTATCTGCCTGGGCGTGGACGAGGTGGATGCCGTGTTGGGGGAAGCTTTGTCATCTGGCAGCTTGACCGAGTTTTGTGGAGAGTCCTCCTCAGGAAAGACTCAGCTCATGCTGCATTTGGCACTGGCTGCCCAAATACCCGCTCAGCCCAAACCTACTACAGAACCGAGCCCTCAAGCCGTGGCTTCAACACAGGCCAAGCCGCGCGAGGTGCTTTACATTAACACGGAAGCCAACTTTCCGTCAGATCGTTTGCACGAGATCTTGGCCGGGCAGCTGGAACTGCATCCGGAATGGCGGGGTCACGTCTCAACCGATCGTGTGCTTCTCATGAGCGCCGCAGATACAACAGCGCTGCAGCGGCTCTTAGAGGTCGAGGTACCTCGCGTGTGTGCTGCGCGTCCTGCCGTGCGGCTGATTATTATCGATTCGCTGGCTGCGATCTTTCGGGGGGATTTTCAACTGTCTGAAATGCACCATCGCGCCAACACCATCTTGGACTTTGCACGTCAGCTCAAGGCATTGGCTGCTGAGCGCAACTTGACCGTCGTCTGTACGAACCAGGTGTCCGATCACGTGGATGCGACGGGCCTTGCCGCGTTTTCTGGCGCCCGCGCCGTCGTTCCTGCCCTCGGCCTTGCCTGGTCCAACTGCGTTAATCACCGGGTTCTCGTACGGCGCACCACCCCGCGTGGCGCAAGCACCAGTTTGGCGCGCCGCACCATCACACTTGTTTTTTCCCCTTCATACCCCTCGAGTACGGCGCCTTTTGTCGTGTCCAGCGCAGGCATCACGACCCCATCAGCATGACCAAGCATGGGACACGCCACCCTCGCCCCCCATCAATTTAAACCACCCTGACCCTAACAACCTACCAAATCCTTTTCATATTTTCCCGGCCATCCTGTGTACTTGGTCGTTGAGTCCCGGCCATCCTGTGCACTTGGTCGTTGATCCAAGAAAAAGAAACACCCCACATCCACACACTCACAACCAAAGTCCCATCCGCACGTAAAGCATGACAACCCCACATCCATGAAATTACAACTGGCCATCTGCTTCTTGTTCTTGTGTGTGTGTGTTGTTCTTCTTCATTTGGTTTTTGGTTTTTGGTTTTGGCAGGGCGGGTGGCGACCACCTGATGCTACACCACGGTGACCCATCACCGATAATGGACGGGTGCGCTTTCTGATGCCGTTCACAAGGACCACCTTCTTGCCCTCTTCCCTTCTTGTCGATTGGGACCGTACCATTCGGCTCCATTCGGCTCCATTCGGCTCTTCCATCGCTTCGTGCCGGGGTATCTGAGGACGTTGGTTAGGTGTCCCTCTTTTTAACCCGACCTTTTCAACATGGCTGGTGCTGCTGCTCCAGCGCCGCTGTTCGACCGGCGGCGTTCTCTTCCCCTTCTTCTTCTTCTTCTTCTTCTTCTTCTTCTTCTTCTCATCAGTCTTTTCTCGGGTGCCGTGGCGACTTGCCCCGTTGTACCGCCGCGCTTTGATGGACAAACCTGTTCTGGGAGCCTTGAAACCCTAGCAATGTGCAACGTCACCTGCTCTCCTGACGTGCCCCTGAGTCTGCAATGTCAAGGCGACACCTGGACCGGGTCCTGTTTACCCTCCAGCGCACTGCGCAATTGCCGTCCTCATCAGATCTTGCCTCGTGGGGAGTATGATTGGTATTGTTCCAATGCCCAGGCCATACCACGAGGCCTTGCTTGGGATATCACATCCTTCGCTGTCTCTTTCCCGCCAGAAACTGAGATGAGCCCCAGGCTGGATCGATTGGCCAATCTTACGCAGCTCACCGTGCTCACTCTTTTCGAATTGACCGACAAAGTCTCCCCTTCAAAGCTGCCAGAGCTTCCGGCACTCAGCTTTATCGAGCTCGTCGATTGCGTCCGCGCCGCACCCCTCTATCCCGTGGCTCCCAGGCTGAAAGGCTGGTCTGTACGTGGGCTGGAATCTAATCTGGCTCTGAATTTGACAATCCTGGCCACAAGATACCCTCTTTTGGAATACTTGCGCTATTCAGACAACACGATATTCGACTTGGTTTGGGCAGAAGTCCCACCCGTATTTCCTCACATGCGTTATCTCGACAGCTTCTGGGTTCAAGACATGGCATCCCTGCGAGGGCTCAGCCTTTCCTTTCCTCATCTGGAGTACTTTCAAATCACTGCCGTTACCGGCCCTGCCCAAATCGATCACACCGTCTTGCCTCAAGCCGGGAGTCTTCGGACCATGCTGATTGGCATCACTTCATTTGACACTCAAGTCCGGGCCTTGGCGTATGATGCTTGGTGGCGAATCCTCAACATAACGGACCTGCTGCTGACCCCACCGGATGAGGATCCCATCACCATCGCCTCATCAGATCTTACCTGTATCGGTATGGTCAACCCCACGGCGGTTTTGGCTCTCCACTGCAACTGTTACGACCCGCCCTATTCCGGTGCTCCCTTCTGTCCACCCCCCGTGATGCCACGACTTTCTTGTTTGTCTGCGCCCAACGTTCACCTCGATCCAACGGAAATATGTGACGGCACCGCCCAATGTCCCGATGGGGAGGATGAAGCTGGATGCCGCTTTCGAATCGCTTTCATAGACTCGCAGACCATCACCCCGGAATGGCCCACCTTTGCTTGCTTGCAGGGCGCCAACATGTCTGTAGTGCGCGGCGTTGTCCGTTCTGACTCCCAATTGGCACTCAACCAAAGCTGTTACGAATGGCACGGCGTCGTGCGCAGCTGGCACACGCTGGAGCTTCACGCCGGCATAAGCACCAGCCGGTCAGTTGCATGCGCTGATAACTCAAAAGCAAATTTCCCCCGCTTAATGTAAAGCCGGCCCGTGTTCTCACACTTCCATGCGCTTGCTCTAGCATGATTTTAAATCGAGATGCGTCTGCGCCCTACGTCTACATCAGCGCCACCGCCCGTGACCATCGACAGCTCAACACCGATGCCAACATTACTGGCACGTATCGCGTTGTCGAGGGGAACATGCTTGGTATCGCCGGGAGTCCTGCGCAAACTTCGGATGTGCTGCCAGCTCGTCAGACTCCAGAAGAATTTGCCGCCGCTTATGATGCCTTGATCTATCACCCCACCACTTCCTCGTCGACGACGCCGTTCGGATCTTTGAGCTCGGTTGCACCGCAAGCCACTGGCAGTCAATCGCGGGCTTCCACCATCCTCTTGGTTGTCATTGTTATTGTTGTCCTTGTTTCTCTCAGTCTAGGTGCTGCCGGCTTCCTTTGGTTCAACCGTCGAACCGAGGCCAGCCAGGTCAAGGTGTCTGTGCAAGCCAACATCCGGTTTCTCCGCCAGGTCTATCCGCAAGCTAACTTTGAAGATCTTCCCAGAGCTTGGCTTCAGCTGTTGAACCAGCGGGCACGCCCCACACATATTGGCCCAGCCATCGAAAACTCAGCCTTCCGGCACTGCCAATTTCGCGGACAACCAGCGCTGTGTGTGCGTTGCAGCAGAGACCTTCACCCGGCTGCCCGTCAGCGTGCGTGGGCTCAAGCCGCGCTTCACGCTATGACACAGCGCAGTTCCTACATCTTATCGCTACAGGCCTTTACAACCAACACCGATCAGACTGGGCTCCTGCTTTTCGAAGGGTCGGCCACAGCAGTTACTTTGCAAGCACACTTGGCCTCTGTGGCTCCTCTGGCGCTTGCCCAAAAGCAGAGCATTCTATTGCAGGTGCGAACGCGTGCGCGCGCGTATGTGTATGTGTGTGTGGCATGGTCGCGGTGAGGGTTTCCATGACACTCGGCATTCAGCCAGTTCACATCTCATCGATCGCTTTCTCACATTATTTCTGCTTATCGTGCCGATAGCTGGCGGCCGGGTTGTCTTTTCTGGAGGATTTGAAGCTGATTCATGGTCGTGTCTGTACCGAAAGTGTCCTCGTGATGAACAATGCCCCGCTGGTCAAGCTCTTCGGCTTTGCAACACCCACTGTGCCAGATCAAGAGGACCTAGCTATCAAGCCGGAAAGCCATACAATCGTACCTGTGTGGGACCCAGCGACGTGGGGCAGTACGCGGTACTTTGCCCCTGAGCTTCTGTTGTGCCCACATCCCACCAACCCCGGCGACGTTTTTAGCTATGGGGCTTTGATGTACGAGGTGATGGCCAATGGCACCCCCATTTTTGCCGGATTGGATGGCCAGCAAGTGCTCATGCGACAACGGCAAGCACAGCTGCCACCCTTGCCTCAAACGCACAACTTGCCGGCTGCTACCGCGCTCTATACTGAATGCATCGCGGCAGATCCAAAAGAGCGCCCCGCATTTCGTAGCATCTACCAGCAACTTTTGCAATGTGAGTGGGCATTCGAGCATGAGGAGAAGCTGAGCTTTCCCAATTTGCCCGTTCAGGTGCGACGGCGACGGGCGCTGGCGAGTGGATTTGATGCCGTGCAAGTTGTGACAAATGCTGCGCAGCTGAGCCACACCTCTTTAGTGGCCTTGGTTCGACGTGACCAGGACTCGGCCACTTGGACAAATTCGTGTCGTCTTGCCAACCAGCTGCGACATCCCCACCAGCAGTTTGTCATCTCTCACACGCGCCTTTATGGGGACGAGGGGTGGGAAGAAGCTTTGGTTGTGCAAGACTTTCCTATCTTGACACAATTGGCCCCAACGCCGGCTGTTTTTCGACTCCGGCAATGGTTATGCGCCCAGCTCCTTTCCTGGCTCGATTACATGGCACACCGTGGTCTAGCAGTGAGTGGTCTGAGCCTCAGCTGTTGTCGGGTTGGTGCCGGACTGCTCAAAGTTTCAGGCATGCACATCAAGCACGTTCCGGAGTTGGCACAAGCTTTTCGTGAAGCTCTGGCTCAATTGCAAGGCGTGATCCGAGAGGCCGGCGTAGCTTTTGGACATGCCTTTGCCAGCGATCGTTTGGTCCAAGACGTGGTACGTCGCTGCGACGTTGTCATGGGGTCGCAGCAGCTCGTGGCCGATTTTCGCCGCCTGGTCGTCGATGTGGAAGAGCTCTGCAACCCACAGCGCAATTTTTACATCAATTATTCACGTCTGAAGTTTGTGCGCAATCTGGGAGCCGGTGCCTTTGGCGAGGTTATGTTAATGGAGTTGGAGGGTATCAGCAGCGAGGATCAACGGAAGCAGCGTCTGGTGGCCGTCAAGCGCTTGCTCGATTCCGAAGTGAAGGACGAGTTTGTGCAGGAAATGACCACGATGCGAAAATTAAAGCATGCCAATTTGGTACAATTGCTGCACGTGGTGGATGACGACGCCCATCCCGGCCTGGTGATAGAGTATCTGGATGGTGGCTCCCTCGCTGATTGGCTGGACGACCACCATGCACGTCCGCTTGACACAGACTTGTCCATCCATGTTCTCCATTCCATCGCAAACGGCATGGCTGAGCTCGTGCGCTGCGGCGTGGTGCATCGTGACCTTGCAGCTCGCAATGGTTTGTATGTGCATCACATTGTTTGTTGGTTGACAAAAGGAAAGGTGGTTGGCGGGAAGAAGGAAGATGTTCCCATGTGCACATTGTCTATGACCTAATGTCATTGTTTCGCCGTTCGTCTCCGACGCAGTGCTTGTTTCAGGCGACCTTAGCTCCGTCAAGGTCAGATCGCGACAAATTGCAATGTTTGAATGCACAAGGCGGCATTGCTTTTGTTCTTATTTATTAATTTTTTTTTTTTTTTTCCAATCTCACGATGCTCATTTTCTTGGGTCGATATCCAGGTGTCAGACTATGGCCTGAGCCGAGCCACAGCTGTATCTCATGAAGGGGCCTCCGAATACTACCGTGCGTTCTCGACAAACCATCCGAGGTGACTTGCGGCAGTTACAACTCACGACCCGTGGTCTTCAAATAGGCATTCAGACTTCGCGGCCCTTGCCCTTGCGGTGGCTGGCGCCGGAAATGCTCAAGGACAAGATGGCCAACGAAGCTACTGATGTGTATGCGTATGGAGTTTTGATGCACGAACTTTTTGAAGATGATTTGCCGCTAGCCCATCTTGACGATGCAGCTTTTATGGGACTACTTGTGGAGCTTTCCCGCAAAAGTTCGGGGTTGATTCGTCAGAGAAGGTCTAGCCTAGGATCTTCCGGTGACCATGTGGAAATGCAAGCTCGAGCTCCCGCCTTTGAACCGCCCGCTCACTGCCCCCCGGCATTGGCAAGCGTGATGAGATGGTGCATCGACCTGAATCCAATGCATCGCCCCACCTTTGCCCAACTTCAGGACAAGTGGGTTGCGGTGGGCGTGTCGCAGGCGGCTGCCACGCCCACTGCTTTACCGGCTTCTCAGGCAACCCCACGCTTAATATTGAGCCCAAGCCCGACATTAGAGGACACGAATCAAAGCGAGAGTCGGCTTTGAGGCGAACATGACGCGGAGGGACACCAAGCTGGTGTCATGCCACAAACAGGCATTGGTTGTAAACGATCAAAGTCGAGGCTTTCCAGAGATTGCCGTTGTGTTTCACAACATCCTGATCATTACTGATCATCATTCATCATAATAATTAATTATTGGATTTATCTTACCCGCGCAGCGGGTTCTAATGCAACATTTCTGTAAATCAAAGGGTGCGTCACCAAGCGCGGACCCTGAAGCTAATGCAGTACACTGCTGCCGCAGATCTCAGGGAGAAGATGGACGAACGTTGCGTTTTAACGATTTAAACATCCAGCGTCGGGTCTTTGATGGCAGGTGTGCCCTCATACACGCGACGGGCAAAGGTCAGCAACTCGTGATCGATAGCATTGCGGCGGCGAATCTACCGGCAGGGTTGGGCCCCAAGAGAAAATGCGGTGTCAGCCTGGTTGCTCTCCACCCTGACCGATCAACCCAAAAAGCATGTGATCACAGACCTCTGAAAGAAGGACCTCGTCCAGGTGCTTGATCTGCAGGTTGGTCGGAGTAGAATGGGCTGGCATTGCTGAGCTCTCAATGCCACGGGTGCCGTGCTCATGCGGCTGATAGCGCTTGCTCGTTGTCATGGCATGAATGTGCTTGGAGGCGTTGTGATGTGGCCACAGGTAGGCGAGCCAGCGCAGAAAAGGATTCAAATCCTCTTGAAACCCCCAGAGGTCAATTGCCGAGATCAAGTGGCGTTTGGCAGAACCGAGCGATGCGTTTGTAATGGGATGCCAGACGGGCGCGACAAGTGCACCCGCCGGACCCATGGCCTCGCCAGCCAAGTAGCCAGTCATGATGTTGTCGAGCGCCCGCTGTGGAGATGCCCTATACCAGCGTGCAAAAGCACTCGGGTTGGCTGGTCGACGGAGGTAGTTGTAGTAGGACAGCAGGCGTGAGGCAGGATCTCGCAGAATGGTCACGGCTAGCACATCTCGCCGCATGGCAAAGGTGACATCCAATCCAGCATGGGTGAGCACATAGCCGCAAGCCGCTGGCCTTCCACCGGTGCACTGCGTGGCTGAGGTCGCATTGTAGACTATAAAGCAGTTGGATAGATCCAAATGCCGATGGCAGCGCAAGATGGAGCGGTCGGCCGCATTGTCCTGACTTGTGGCAACCGCGTCGAGGAAGGCATGTAGCATGGATGTGCCCGCGGTTTTTGGGACATGCAAGAAGTACAGAGTCGAAAGTGCTCCAGAGGGCGAAGGTGTTGCAACCCTGTCAGGGTCAAGAGCGCGAATAACCAGAGCAGAAGGATGTTGAGGCAGAGGCGAGTTTCGACCTGGCAAGCTTACATGCAAGCAAGCGCTGTGGAGCCAAGTGAAGGAGACGCTACTAACCGATGTCGCTTGAGTTGATCTAGACGGCGCGTGACCACAACTTGAGCAGCCTTGACCTCATCATCACACCTGTCCACCTTGCCTGCCTGCTCAGGGGCCGGTGCAGCGACCAGAATCAGCGCGAAAACCACGGCGAGGATCCCTGCTGCCATCCTTGCAGCCGACAGAAATGAAACACAACACACACACACCACACACACACACACACACACACACACAAACGTCAGATAAAAAGCAACGCCATGTTACACTTGGTAGTCGTTGTGGCTGACTTTGCCTTGTTTTGTGGCGACAATTGACGGTGGTCTCGGAGATCAGGTATCGCGCCGCTGGCCTCTATCGTGTGGTGAATGCGGGTCAAGGGGAACTGGTGCTCCTGGTGGGTTTGTTCCTCTGATCTCTTTAGTTTTACTGGATGGTCAAGTCCACGGGCTCGTCAGGCTCCGCCATCCCCTCCTGGTGCAGCTAGGAGGCTTGTTCAAGGCAGGCGATCTGATCGAAACGCAGCTGAGAACTGAGCGACTGGCCAGTCCCGTCCTACTCTTGCCCCTCGGTCTCTGCTCATGATAGCTGATACTTTAGCGATGTGGGAATCGGTGCCAGCTAGGATCACGTGTAAACCGGCTTGAGAACCCACCCAGACAGCGCACCCGACTCAAGTCGCGTGTGCGCAGTCCCTGGGGGGGAATTTGCCCGTGGCTTTCGTGGTGGTGACAATAACGGCGCATCATGTCGCGTCGCCTGGACATGCTGGCCTTGGAGGCCCTCGTCCACGAGTCGGATGCTGCGTTTAAGAATGCTTCCAGTGGCGGCGTACGCATCGGTGCGAGTGCCAATACGGCAGGGGGCAGCACACCTAGCCCGCGTAGCAGCAGCCAACGATCTTCCTACATCGCGATCGAACCGACGGGCAGCCCCCGCGTCAGTAGCCAGCGCTCTTCCTACATGATGGGCCCCGATATCGGTGGGCTCACCCGCACGCGCTCTGCTACGGCAAGCCCAAATCAGGCTCGCGCAAGTGGGGTGCAGAAGTTGCCCATGCCCACGCACCTCTTCGCCCACGACTCGCCAGCCGTTGAGCGACAGCCCAGCTTCTTTGATCAGATGCCCCCAATGGTTGCCCACCTACCTCCAGAATTCGAGCGAGGCCGCTCGCTTCACCGTCCTCCCATAAGCGAACAACTACGCGCATCCAACAGCATGGGCAATCTTAGCTCGCTGACTTGTATGTATCTCTCGCGCTTGCTCGCTTCACGTGCACAACCCCCTCCTTTGTCGCCTCTACTCATGTTCAACCCGTGGTTCTTTCACACGCTTTGCCGTGTAGTTACAACTCCATCGCCGACTCGTTCAACCCGTTCAACTCGCTCGCCTGGTCGACCGTCTCTTCGCACCAGTGGGAACATCCGTCCCCTCAGCCCTCGTTCCAACTCGCCGCGCGGCCGAAACGCGCAGCGCATCACCACCTTTGGCGTCGATGGCGCATCAACAGTCACCTCGACGTCACCACACTCAAACTCACGCGTGTCCTCAGCTAGAGCCTCACTAACCTTGAGTCGTGGCGACAGCGGCAGTGACATCTTTTCTGCTCGACCGCGCCTCCCATTGGGATCAGATTGGAGCTATGACGGCACTGCGCGCAGTCCATCCGTAGCCAGTGACAGCACCGTCGATCAAGCCCCCCGCAAGCGCCACTCTACCTCCTCGCTGCCGGGCACTGCCAGCAGTCGTACCCACCCGCGCCGCGCCGCATCAACCGATCTCCTCTCGCCTGCTGCCAGTACCAGCAAGACCCTGTCCAGTCAGGGCCTCCTTGCTGCGGTTGCCCTCCTGGCTGATTTGTCAGATGATGAAGGCGGTGAAACAGATAGCTTGGATGTCTTTTCCGGCAGTGAAGTGCGCGAGGGAGAAGATAGATCTTCTCAAGTAACGAAGCAGTCTGTCCTGGATTTTGGACGACCGCCGCTCGCGCCTACTCAACCCGAGCCAGAGCAACATGGTTCAGCTGCTACCCCGACTTCTGATACTCTCGGCCAGCATCAGGCCGATTCGATCGACACAGCTCAAGACGATGCACCAGGGATACATCGGGGCGACCGGACACGCACACGCACCGTCAGCTTTAGTGATGATGCGTGGGAGGACTTTGATCTTCTTGGGGAGAACACGGCCGAGTCAGACCCAACGGAGGTGCCAACTTTTGCAGGCGAGGTCGCATCCGCCGAACCCGAGCCAAGCGTAGAGCTTGATGATGCAACTCCTTTACAAACGGGTACGCTGCGCACGGGAGGAGACATCGGGCCCGTGGCCTGAGGATCTATGTTCTTGGCTTGACCCTGGGCTTTGCTTTGTTGAGCGATTGTTGACTTCTTTGACTTATCGAAGCGGACTGCCATCTCACCTTGTGTTATGTACTCCAGCCTTTTCAAAGGCAAGCGAGATTCCACCCCTTCCCACCATTATTGAGCCAGAGCTGCGCCATGGCCCCACAACCTCGCTGGACCCAAGCTCAACAGATTCTCAAGACTACTCCAAGCAGCGGCATAGCATCGAGGTGAGCGCTTGCTACTCGGCCGAGACCAGATCTCAGCTCCGTCTGTGCCTTTCATTGACAGCTCACACTGTGCCGTGCTACTTAGCTTGGGAAACACCTGCATCGACGTGATGGAAATGAGCTGCTTTTTGCTGCCATAGCTGCCGTACGCCAGCATGGCGACACGCAGATTGCCCAGCCGACCACGATGCTACCGACTGATCCCAAAATGTCTCCATCAGCCGTGTTCATGACACATTGGCGCGGGGACAATACTATTCTGGCTGATGCCCAACCACGCCCCCTCATTTGCACATGGCGTCTTGACTTGGTGAGCGACTGGGCGCTCCAAATGCGCAAGGCTCACTTCAAAATATTGAGCTCATTTTTTTTTTTTTTTTTCCTTTAGCCGTGCGAGCCCGGATCACGGCTGGCACGGTACCCTTGCAGCACCCCTGAATGTCTTTCTTTCGTGGATGAAGACCTGGCGGCAGAACTTGCATCGCCCCACGTGCTACCTGGCGATACGTTTCTACACCGGTAATGAATTTGATCTCAAAGCACGCAACAACAGTGCGGTGGAACGGAACCTGCGTTCCTATGATTGCAAGCTCTCTTTGACCACGTCGCTCACCCACGGCATGAACTTATCCGCCTTCTAGGGCACAAGTTAAGGAGGAAGAACTAGTTTCCGCCGTGCTAGCAACGAGCCCGCCTGGTCAGTGGGATACCTCCAAAGCAACTCGCCATGCTTCGCCGGCATGATTCAAATTATCCACTGTCTGACTTGGAGCTGTTTTGTCCTTTGCATGTTTCAGCTTCGGCACTCCTTCGACTGGCGCAGCTCATGCGTCTAGGACAATCACCCGTTGCCGAGGTTTTGCCAGAGTTTTTTCACGATGCTTTATTAGTGCGGCTGCCTTCGGAAGCCCGAAAGCATGAAGTCGATCTGACCTTTCATTACAGCCAGCCCACTCTCGGCGTGAGTTGCACAAGACGGGCAGTTTGCATCTCCATCAACTTTTTTTTTTTCTTTTTCATTACTGGCCGCGAGCTTTCGAGGCCAATTTCAGTGCGTCCACTAGCACAAGGCCACTCACCCTCGAATGGTAATAGGAGCCACAGCCCGCGTGGAGTCAGCGCATTACTGAGCGGGTCGAGCAACTCCAAGGTCTCTTTACGACTCTGATTGATCATTTGAGCAAAAGCGTGACGCATGATGAGGTTTGTTGCGACGACCCTTTCGTTTTCATCGAGCAAAGGGTTCGAGCCTCAAAAACACTAACGCCTCACCTGCACGATACTCTGATGTAGGTTCTCAGCACTCAGCTTCAGATCGATGGGGTACTGTTGCGCGCGAGCTTCCTGCCTCTAAGCAAGGATTATTTTCTTGTGTTCGTCGTCGAAGCGTCCGTCATCAGCCTGGCACACCTTGTTGCGCGACAGCGAGACTTTTGCTCAGTCATCGCCCAACTGCATGGATCTATTGAGGTATGTCACTAGTCGATGCTCAACTGCCCCGGATTGAGCTTGGCCAGAAGCAGCAGGCTTGTGTTGATTTTGAAGAGTGCTTTGCTGATAACTGGCGCTGGGCGTCTGTCGACGTGCTATCACCCCCTAGACTTTGCTCTTGAATGAACAAGGCCAAGCACTTTTGACACAGCACCTTTACTTGCTCTTTCTACAATTGGCCGATGACGCGTTGGCACGATTAGACCCAGACACTGTTGGGCACCAAACGTTCGGCGGCGATGGCATGCTATGCTCACGGTAAGAAACAACCGTGTTGGCTCGGATTGTTTGATGCGATGCTAAAACTTGACTCAATCCTACCCGTGGCCGTGAGTAGTTTGCCTTGGGGCCAAGCTGCAAGCTTGCCTTCAGCACTGAAGGCACAACTTACGCGAGCATTGTCTCAGTGCTATCACAACTTTGATGGCGTTGTGTCATCCATCACCGGGGTCGCGTGCATTCATCGTTCTCTCCTGCTTCAGAGGTCAGCCCAGCCCCATGTGTTGAGAGCTGTGGTGACCGCACCAAGGTGCTCATGAAAACACGTGGAACTTGACTTTGCAGCACATTGAGCCGGACCTGTGAACAAAGGCTTGGCACGGTCTTGGCCCACCTGCATATTCTCAGTACCACGTCCCGCTCGCGCCTCGCCCTGCCACGACTGACAATCGCGCTACCGGGTCTCCAACCCGGGGAGTCCTGGCTCGTCCACTTGGACGGTACCTTTGCTATTGTGCTGGTGCAGCATACACTGGCCGACTCGCCCGCACTAGGTGGGCTTCCGAGTGGTTGTCTTGATCCATGTGTTGCTCGAGTAGTCTTGCGTTGGTTGCCTTTTACGCATGCATCTCCTCGCCATGATTAACGCGAGCCTGCGCTCGAGTCCACTTGAATTGCAAAGACAGGCTCACCCTTGTCCGCCTTATCGCTTTGTTGGGAACGAGATAGATTTGTCGCGTGCGCCAGCAATGGAGAGGGCCTTGGATGACCTGAAGCGCGGCAAATTTCTTGAAGCGGTGGACGAGCACTTGTTTCGAGTAAGTGCAGCCTGGCTCATGCTGGAAGCAATCTTGGCCAAGACCCATCTTACCCTGCGGGTGTTGATTCGCCTACGCTTGATGAAGCCCAAAAAGCCCGAGCTACAGGCCGTTGTTGATGCAAATGCCCCTGAAGCCACCCACTCAAGCACGATGCTGAATTCACCGGAGCCAGCAGGCCTGTTCAGGCTTGCGTCGCAGACCGTGTTATCACCTTCCGATGGTGATTCATTGCTTTCTTCGCGCACAACAAGTGCATTTGCCACGCCCGTCGGCGAGGTGAGTCGAAGTTGCATCTCTTCCCTGCCATACGTATCACACAGCCCTTTAACATTGAGCTTGGTCATGCATGCCTCGCAGCGCGAGCGTAAAAGCCTGGTCAAACGCTTGGTAAAGCGCAGCACTCGTCATCTTGAAACCCATGTACGTAAACCTCCGTGCTCGTCAAAAAAAAGAGTCTCATTCCTGGCGCGTGACTTGAACAGAATCATTTGCCAGCGCTGATCCTTCAATCTGATGGCGATGTAGATATTGAACGCGCCCGGTGTGTTGGCCGCAGCACAGGGGCCCAAGCTTTTGCACTACGCACTACATGACACGAAGCATGACCTATTGGTCACTTCAGAGACGCAACAATTCCACGCAGCCCGTTCGCCGCTTCAGCTTGAGGTACACGTCCTGATCACACACACTCCAAACACCTCCTTGCCCGGAGAAAAAAGGAAACGCTTCGCAACAGGCTCAATCTTTCTTCACACGGTGCCTGGCTACATAGGTACTACGGCGCTTCCAATCTGCCTGCCAGGATATGGCCGATGTGCAGCCGACCGAGGCATCGAGACTACATAGCCCGCCCGTATCACCAAGCAGGATCAAGTGTCATGTGCCCTTTCGAGGTACTGGCCGGACCATTCAGTACAGGGAGTGTCTTATGGCCTTTGCTGTGCGGACTGAAGGAGCGCCTGCGCCCAGCCAAGACCCGGACGTTGTGGCTGAAGCCAAACAGACCGAAGGGCGTTCAAGCAGGCCCACTACACGAACCAATCCAGCACAGCGAGCGCGGGGGTTCAAATCGGGAGATGCACTGTTGCCCGCCTCGAGTGGGCTGGGTCAACGGCAAGCCCCCCGATCGTTTGTGGTGCAAGGGGTGCAGAGTTCGACTGCCCAGCTACGCGGATACATTTGCCAGGCGGACTGGCCAATTGGAGATTCAGCGATAGATGTCGCGCGAGACATCCTCCGTAACCGTCGCGCTGCTCCTGTCTAATGAAGGAGCATTGGTGTTGTGCGGGTGCCTCCGGCCGAGCCGACTCGCATACCAGGACGATAAATTGAGAGGATGTCAATTGCATCGTCGGCCATCAACATGTCAAAAGTATAAATCCAAGGAGGTCGGGGCACGGCAAGGTGAGAAGTTGACGCGAGCCCTTAAGTCTTGAGCAGGCACGCATTTGGCAGGTCTTGGCTCCTTGCTGCGGATACCAGAGCTACACTAGGATAACAAAGAGCTTGAGCCTAAGCGTTGCTGCTCGGCCACAGTGCCAGAGTAGTATTCTCCAGGACAAACACACGCGGCAGGCCTGGGGAACATTGTACCACGCCACAATGACAATGGGTCAGTGACTCGGGTGTGACCTACACCGAGGGGCCATAACAAAGCAACGGTCGTGGACGAACAGGGGAGGGCGCAAGACACAACTCGACACACGCACCGTCATCAATGACGATATCAGCGGTGCCGTTGTTGACCGTGATAGCATCCTTGCCTGCCACAATATCAATCAGTCGTGTACCATTGGCAAAGGGAAGATCAGGCACTGATGCACTAGTGCTGTGGCCATTTCCACCGTTTGTGGTGGCCACGATCACCTAGCAGAACAGCATGTACAACAGGCAAAGCGATGGATGCCCCGTTAGGCTCGAAGAACAAAAGCAAGCTCAATCTGCTACGCTTCTGGCCCCAGAGTAGAAGTGGCTGGCTGAGGCAGAACAGACAACTCTATTCTGCATGACCACATACCTGACCACGCACAAAGACGTAGAGATCATCCATCACGTAGCGCTCCAGCTGCTCGGCCTGAAAGAAGCTATCCGGTAAGGTGTTTCGATAGGTAGTCAGCACCGTCAACAGCCTACCACAGGCAACCCGACTCGTGAGAGCCCAGCAAAGGAGTGCGCATGCAAATTTCAGTTTATAGCCTCGCAGCATGGTGTGTGCACTGCTGTGCTTCATTTGGATACATCAGGCACCCCGCAGGCGCGATTCACGAACGTGAAGATGGCGTTTGACGTTTGATAGCCTGAGCGCCAGAGGTCCTCGCGATTGGCAGGATCATTGCCACCACTGAAGCCCTGTTCAGTGCCATAGTAAATGATTGGAATGCCCTGCGCGACAGACAGATGGCCATGAGCTGTGCTCTTTGTATTCTTTCGGCAGCCCTGTTCAGAAAGAAAAACAAAAAGCAGCTGAAGGCACCCCGCCACACGAGCCACCAACTTCGGCAAATAGAATCCAAGCGAGGGCATTGGCCAGGGCCACGCTATCGCTGTTAATATTGAGGAAACGGGGGTTGTCGTGGTTGTCGACAAACAGCCCCAAGAGCTTTGTGTCCTGGAAAGAGGCTTTGCAATCTTTCCATGTTGTTGAGATGCCCCACATGGATTGCTTTTCTTGGAAGGCGTGGCGAAGCGCCCAATACATGGGGTAATTCAAGGTGGCATCCAGGGGCCCTTGAAAGGGTGCCACGGTGGCCACGTCTCCATCATCAACCTCACCAATGGTAAAGACACCAAGATCACTAGTGTAGCTCGCCCAGTATGCCGCTGGCACCTCCATGACGGTATCATAGCGCAGGCCGTCAAACCCAAAGGTCTGCCATCGTTCCAGTGTGGGCACGAGGAATACAAGTGTAATATGAAATCCAAAAGAGCATTTTGAAGTGTGGGCCCATGATGGCGAGCACGAACAGGCTCGAAGAACTAGCCGTGGCTTACTTGAAGGGTTGACTTGATCCAGTCACGGAGGAACCCATCCACAAATGTATTGGATTGATTTAGATCCGGTAGACCCGACAAGCGGCAGAGCTGAACCTGCTGCAAGTTGGTGAAATCTTGAATGATGCAGTAGCTATGGTAATGGTCAACCGAGTTGAATGGATAAAATTGATGAAAATCGTTGTGATCGCTTGAATCCTATTCTCTTACACGCGTCGAGGGAGCAGAAGGGAACAGCAGCAATCAGGCGTTGGGCGAGTAGTGGAACTCGGGGACCACTTGCATGGTCGCGAGAGAGAGGCATCTGCTGACCTGGTTGCCAACGTGATTGATGACGACGTCCAGCATTACTTTGATCTCCAACTTGTGACATGCCTTTCGAAGAGGGCGCCACCCGGCTCATGATGAAGTGAGTCGGCCGGTGCAGACTTCAAGAGTTGGCGTCCATGCAATACTGGTGCGAGGGTCAGCAGACTTACCTCAACAAATTGTGTCAGGCCGTTGGCATCCCCGAAGTTGGCGTTGAGACGGCTCATGTTCTGCTGCCAGTATCCATGGTAGCCACCGCTGTCGGTCCCAGGTTGCAGAGAAGGGTGGTGAATGTGACGTGCAAAACACGGGGTGCAGCGTCACGCGAGCAGCCATCCGCGGATCATGGCCAGTGTCATGGCACACGATTTTCGTACTCGGTGTTGTCAGGGATGGGTGATATCCACACGGCCGTGGCGCCAAGCTTGCGGATGTAGTCCAGATAGGGGACACCCGCCGCCCACGTGCCGCCACAGTATGTGGAAAGATCTGCACAGGCTTCAGTCGGCTGGCTGGGGTTGGCAAAGCGATCAGTCAAGATCTAACGTATGTGTGTCGCGCAGAAAAGGCGTGAGGCGCCAGCGAGATCAAGCAGTATGAGTGTTGGGTAACGACAAGCCTTGGATTTGGCGAACCTGGTAAATGACCTCACGTCGCCATTGGTCGGCCGTCGCAGCGTGTGTCCCTCCAACTGCCAGCGCCGAAAGCGCCAACAAGACGTAGCCCACCGCAAGCATTCCGGCGATGCAGAGGTCACTGTCACCCGATCCTTTCAAGCGCTTTGAGCCAGGCGTACATTTAACCCCCAGACCCGAGCCCGTCGCTGACACACCAAGGGAAAAAAACACACACACACACAAAAAAAAAAACACAACACAAAAACAGCACAAAATAACAAACGTTTTATGAAAGGCACAAAAAAGCGGTGTATTTGTGTGCAGTGTGTGCGGTCGGATCTAGTTTGGCAGCGTTGGATGCTCGCTTTGGGAAAATTGATGTTATAGTCATGGATCGCCTTGGGCAGGTGCTCAACAGAGGGACGCAAAGCCACAGCGCCGGATGGACATTTTGACAAATTCATCGCCTTGTTTTTGTTGTCAATTTACAAGCGCTGGGATGCTTTGCAAAAAGAGTCGGGCCAAGGCTTGCATTTTGAAACAGGGGGAAACAATCCAAACCTACACTGAGCATCCGTCAAAACAAGAGGTCCGGCTCTAGGCCAAGACGCCTGTGTTGGGACGACAGAGGGCGAGTTTCGAGCGCACATGAGGAAAGAAGATGTAGGCTGACACGCAGAGCGCAGCATCAACGGCCCTCGAGGCCACTGACCTTTGGTGCTGGGAACATCGGTGGAGCCAGCCACGATGCCAATGGCCTCGCGCAGTGCCACAGCAGTCGCCTACGCAGGTGCAGAGGAAGGAAGATGCAAATAAGTTGCAATAACCAGCTTGACAGGCCCAGGACCAAGATCACACGGAGAGAAGCGCAGCCATGTCGTACTTTGAAGGCCGATTCCGCACGATGGTGATCGTTAAAGCCGTACAAGCACTCCACATGCAGGGTAATGCTGGACCGGAACAGCAAGCAACCAAAAGAAGAGAATTAGATGAGTTGCACGGCTGTGTTGAAGAAAAAACGCGCTGTCTTCACCATTCAGCCCCACACCTGGCCGCCACTTACCGCGCTTCTTGGGCGAAGGATTCGAGAAAATGAGGAATCATTTCACAAGACAAAGCGCCCAGTTTCTCGCGCTGCGGATGAGTGGAGAACCGAGGACCGGCAAGCAAAGCATGAGCTTGAACATGAAACCCACGCGCAATCACCAAAGAACACGATGCAGCTATGGCCAAAACGATTGAGGCGACGCGAAGCAAACTGGCACACCTTAAGGCCAAGCTTGATGACGGCGTAAGGTCGAGACGAGATGTCCACGACAGATCTAGACAAAACAGCATGAAACATGAACCGCGGCTGCGCACAAACTGTTGGCAAAAACAATAGGCATCAAAGTTTGGCAAGTCGCACCGAGAAAGAGCCTCATCCAGAGGGGCATAGGCACTGCCAAAGCGACGAATGCCCTTGCGCGCGCCCAGCGCCTTGTCAAATGCCCTATTCCATCACACACGTGCGACATCAGCTTGACTCAAGTGCGCACCATCGCGCGAGCCACCAAGCGGCGACAACTTACGCGCCCAATGCTAGACCGACATCCTCAGTCGTGTGGTGGTCATCGATATGAAGGTCCCCCTACCCAAACAATTCGGTACTTCAATCAAACCCATTGCCAGCAGGAACTCACGACCCCAGTGTCGTCTCCCTTCAACTCAAACGCGGGGAACCAGCAGAGAAAGTTCAGCCTGATGCGGACAGCACAGAGGAAGCGCCTTGCCACGAACATTGCACTTGAGGTTCAAGTCAAACTTGGCATGCTTGGCCAAAGCCGAGATCATGTGATCAAGAAAGCCAATGCCGGTGTCCACCGTGTAAACCCCAGTGCCGTCGAGGTTGAGGTCCACCTACTCAGGCACGCGCCACATGAGGTGGCGGACGAGTGGGATCATGAGCCTGACAGATGATTGGACAAACTGCTGTCCCACCAAATCAATCCCGCCAGAGTACAACCTAACCTTAATGTCAGTCTCCTTCGTTGTCCGCGAGACCTCGGCCGTCCGAGCCTCGACCTCGACGTCGCCAGCCTCCTCCTTGCTCCGCTTGGCTGCCATGACGAGAGATTTGATCAGTAAAATCTGACATTTCACCTCTTTGTGTTTTCTGCCATGTGAGTGTGCTTCTCTCTCTCTCTCTCTCTCTCTCTCTCTCTCTCTCTCTCTCTCTCTCTCTCTCTCTCTCTCTCTCTCTCTCTCTCTCTCTCTCTCTCTCTCTCTCTCTCTCTCTCTCTCTCTCTCTCTCTCTCTCTTAGCGAACACGTGTGCTTTCCGCTTTTGTTCTGAGCGAGCACACGCTTCCCGTGTCTCTTTTTTCCTCCTCGGATTTGGTGGCTCTGTGCTCGGGGACTGTCTAGGTATATGGACCGTGGTGATGGCGAGTGCAATCACAGCCTGCTCTGCCTGGGTGCCGCAAGGAGCTGCCAAGGAAAACCCCGACAAGGTCTGTCGTGCATGCTTTGAGACACAGCGAACAGCAGCTTTGATACCTGGCTCACACCCACCCGCGCCATCAGGTTGAGCTCTCGCAGGATGACCTGCAGGCACTCATCGAGAATGCCAAGACCAAGCTGGGGTTTGTAGTGCGCATTCGTGACCACGCCTTTGAAACACAAAAAGGCAGCCACTCATGCGACAGAGACACCCTTACTCATCTGGCGAAATGTGGTGCGGGGTCGACATGCCTTTGCTTCTGCAGGGCTGCCGCAGAGACTGGCGCAGAGGACGCCGAGTCGGTAGACGAGGCCGAGATGGCTGATGCCATGGCTGAGGGTGACGCTGAGGATGGAGAATGGGAGGATGTAGATGATGAAGACGACGAGGATGCCGGGGCTGCAGACATGGATGAGCCCGTGCCCCCCATGTCGCCCGTTCCTGATGACGATGCCGACCTGGAAGCCTACAACATGGCTGACTACGATGAAGAGGATGCTGGTGCGCTGTGAAGCTTGTTTGTCGAATGAATAGTCTGGTTTTTGACCTGGCTTGCGCTTCCCAATCTGACATGTGGTCCATTGTTTAGCTGAGACGTTTGGTGGAGCTGCCGGCCTTGGTAACCTCACCTACTACGCCAACAACACACAAGACCCCTACATTGTCATGCAAGAGGATGTATGTCTGCACGCCTTGGATACTGCCAACCTGTTGCCCGCCTGCAAATGTTGCTTCGCACTCCACTCGGTGCCTCACTTGCCACCTGTGCCTGCCGGCTTTGCAGGATGAGGACGCGGATGATTTCCGGGTCAAGCCCACGGACAACTTTGTCGTCGTTGGCCGCTCCGAGGAAGCGCTCAGCCACATCGAAGTTCACTGTACGTTTTTGTCCTGTCGATCGAGCAAACCCTGTCAACTGTCAAAACTCAGCTTTGCCTGCCTGGTCCTGGGTGGATGTGTACATATGCAGTGTACAACGAGGAGGAGGATTCATTTTTTGTGCATCATGACATCCTGCTGGACTCGTTCCCGCTGGCGCTCACCTGGGTGGGCTATGACCCAGGAGCGGAGGATCACAAGGGCAATCTCATTGCCGTGGGCACGATGGAGAAGGAGGTATGCTCTCTTCTTCATGGGTGACCACAGATATAACCCGCGGTGCTGGCACCGAAGGTTCACAAGTGATTTCACTTGCTGGGGATCTTAGATTGATCTTTGGGATTTGGATGTGATTGATGCGCCCGAGCCTGCCTTTAAGCTTGGTGGAATCGAGCGCAGCAAGAAGGGCAAGAAGAAGGTTCGACCTCGCGTGATGCATGAAGGCGCCTCTTAAATCGGCAGACGCCGAGCTGACTCTGGAACTTGACTCACTGGCTGATTTGCGTATCGTGCTCAGCGCATTGGACACAAGAAAGAGGTTTTGAGCCTGGCTTGGAACCGCCTGGAGCCCACATTGTTGGCCAGCAGCTCTGCTGACACCACCGTGCGGTTGTGGAGCCTGGAAGATGGCACCTGCATGCGCACCTATGACCACCATTCGGCCCCCGTGGAGAATGTGGCCTGGAACCCTCAGCAGGCCACCGTCCTGCTCACGGGCGCCCACGATCGCACCGCGGTGGCATTTGACGTCCGCGCCCCCGAAGTCAGTCTTTGTTTTTGGTTTTGGGCCTGGTGGGCCTGTCGTGTTTTTCAGTGTTTTCTGTCGGGGTGCCTTGCTTTCGAGCCATCATGACCTGGATCTAACAATTGCCCGCTGCATTGCGCTGTGTTGGAGCAGAGCGTCGCACGCTGGACCTTTGCGGACGATGTTGAGTGCCTCAACTGGAACCCTCACGACGCAGCCATTTTCTTCGTGGGGTAGGACCCAAAATGTTTTGGCTTGTGGCCTGCTCGCCCGCCTTGACGTCGACAGCTCACTGCTGTGGAACTCTCTGCCTAGGCTGTCCAATGGCATGCTTCAAGCATGCGATACTCGCAACCCAGGCTCCATCATTTTCACGCTCAGTGCACATGATCGTGCCGTCTCGTGCCTGGCCATCAGCCCACAGGTGTGCGAGTGACCCGGAGCCTGTCACCTCATTACACCAGCGCCTGGCTCCACTTTTGATGCTTTACTTAGAGATTGACTTTTCATTTTTTTTTTTTTTAACCAATGTTCTTGCTTGATCATATTGCTTAGGTGCCAGGTTTGCTCGTGACGGGCTCTCCCGATCAACACATGAAGGTCTGGGACGTGACCGATAACAAGCCTCTCATTGTGCTGAGCCGTGAGCTGGAGCAGGTGTGTGTGTGTGTGTGTGTGTGTGTGTGTGTGTGTGTGTGTGTGTGTGTGTGTGTGTGTGTGTGTGTGTGTGTGTGTGTGTGTGTGTGTGTGTGTGTGTGTTGCAGTGATGATCGCTTCTCTCCAGTTCATGAACAGGCAATGATCAGAATCTCATTCCAAAATATTTGCCCTCGTATTTTTCAATGTTCTTTTGTATTTTCTTGAACAGGGCCCGCTCTACACTATGGGTTTTAATCCGGATTCACCCTTCACCCTTTGTGTGGGTGGCCATGCCGGTGGCCCCAAGGTTCTCAACCTGGCAGAAAATGGTGGTGGTACGTCTCTTTTGCCTTTCACTCCTGCCTGCCTGCCATCCATCCGGTTGCTTGGTCAAACTATTCACTGTCACCGCCATCTATATCATGTCATGTTGGCAGTTCGCCGCCACTTTGGCAAACGGCATGCGCGGGGCGCCGAGCAAGGCGCACTTCGGGTACGTGCTGCTTTTTTTTTTTTTTTTTTTTTTGCTTTTTTTTTTGCTTTTTTTTTTGCTTTTTTTTTTGCTTTTTTTTTTCCGGCTTTGGCTGCTTTGGCTGCTCGTGCAAAGACACCTCTAACGCCTCTTTTTCACACCCACACCATCGCATTGACACAGGAGAAGGCCCGTGAGGAGGAACGGGAAGCTCGTGAGGCTGCTGGGCTGCCAGATGACATGGATACTTTTGAGGAATCGGATGAGGACGAGGACTGGAACACAATTATGCAGAATTTGAGCCTGGAGGAGGGCCAAGCCCGCAGTGGAGCTGCTGAGGCCAAGGCAGCCAAGGCGTCGCGGAAGAAAAAGGGTGCACAGCAACACGATGCTGCTGTGGCGGCTGCCCGTGTGCGTGAAAAGCGAAGTGGCGCGAGTGGCGCCAAGGTCGCCGCCAAGAAGAAAGCGGCGAGCAAGAAGAAGAGCAAGAGCAAGTCGACCTGAATAAGCTGGCTGTGCTTGGCTTGTCTAGTCTGACTTGTCCCCGTGTCGTTGACGTCTCGATCGTTTTGTGAATCAGATTCTATCCTTTTGTACCGTATCAGCTGAGTCAACCGTTGTTGATACCAGAGCCTTTGAGTGAGTATGGGGTGTCAAAGCAGACACTGCAGCATGAAACAAGTATGCAGATGCCGCATGTACTCATGCACGGACCAAACGTGGGGTCATGCCAGAAAGAACCAGCGCGAATGATAAAAATAATGCTTTGAGTCGATCATCTAAATTGCTGTACCAGAGAGCATTGACTTATTGCCACGACTGGAGAGGCGAGTCAGGGTGGGAATTTGTTCCAACAGCCGCTCGATGGCTGCCATGCCTTGGTCCCCAAGTTTATTGTCCTGTACGCTCAGCTCCTCCAAGGACTGGCTCATGCACAGGGAGTCTGCGAGTGCTTCACCACCGACGGCAGTGACAAAGTTGCCATCGAGATGCAGGCCACGCAGTCCACTAGCACCGGCCGAATGGGAGAGGGCGACAATGCCAGAGTCACCTAGATTGTTGAGGCTCAGGTCAAGTTGCTGGAGGGAAGGCACGCCAATAAGAACCTTGGCCATGGCTATGCCTGCATCTGCCGTCAATTCATTGTCACGCAGGGAGAGGGTGTGCAGTGCCGGTGCGTGCTCGAGGCCTCGGCCCAGCTGCAACAACACCGCGTCCCGCAGGTCGTTGTGGTCGAGATTGAGCTCGCGTAGGTGGCGCAGCGAGCCTATTTGCTGGCCCAGCAAGCCAGCCGAAGCCGTGGCTGCCCCAGACTCGGGTCGGATGACCAGCCGATTGAGTCGCAAGCATTCTGTATTGGGGCAGCAGGCCACGAGGGGCGCCAGCACATCGTAGTTGGCGACGCTGAGCCGCTCAAGGGTCAGCGTCCTCACGCGCTCTGCTCGCCCATCCTGGTTCAGAGCCTGAACCAGCGTCGGAACGTCCTCTGAGCTCACGCTGGCAGAAGTCAGCGTCAGCTCACTACCCGAGGCACCCTCAACTTGCAGCGTGAGCAGTGTGGCCGCCATGGCGGGGGTGCTGCGCTGCCAATCTACCCCCTCCCCACACACACACATCCGCCCACCACCACCGTATTCACTCTTCCTGCTTGCCGCTGCCACCCTCAAAAAAATGCCCTCAAATGCTGACAAATTTCAAACACACGAGAGAGAGAGAGAAATTCAAAACCGCTCGTGCACTTTGATTCGACAATTGCCACGATTGCCACGACGAAAGCTATGACGCCTTATTAGTTGGTTTACGTTGCCTTTCATCCATCTTCGACAACATCTCCCAGGATAGCTGCACAAATCCATTTTCTTCTTTTTCGTCTTTTCTCAAAACAGTGAGTGGTCCACCCTCTCTCTCTCCTCTCTCTCTCTCTCTCTCTCTCTCTCTCTCTCTCTCTCTCTCTCTCTCTCTCTCTCTCTCTCTCTCTCTCTCTCTCTCTCTCTCTCTCTGGGCCTGAATGGCAGTGCAGTTGCCCGTTTGGATCAGCAAGAGGTGTCTGGATCCCGCGCTCGCTCACCCTCGGTTCAAGGCTTGTACGCTGTTTGGAAAGGGGAGCAGACGCTTCGTGCCGAAAGGTCACACACCACAATACCGCCGTCATGACACATCGCAAAGCCATGAGTACGTTGAACGCGCGAGCCATCAGATGTTGAATTGCGCGCAGTGGGCCCAGGGAGGCGGGGGCGTCGGTGCTCACTCATCTGCTTCTGACGCTGGGTCGCGCGAGGATAGACCGGCAGTCCATGGGACTCAGTGGCATTCAGCGCCAGGTGTTTCGCAAGGTTGCCAAGAAGGGCTACGACTTTACGTTGATGGTTGCCGGTGAGTCAGCCTTCGTGTCGGGTGTCTGTCTGCGGGCGGAGCATCAAGATGTCTGCAGACAAGCATCAAGCATCCTGTTTTGGCTAAGAGATGACAACTGTTTTGTGCTCAGGTGCCTCTGGATTGGGCAAGAGTACCCTCGTGCGAACACTCTTCATGCAACCAAATGATGAGACGGACACAGATCGCCTGGCTGCCGCAGACCGCATTGCCTCGACTGTTGAGATTACAGAACGAACCAAGACGATTGGTGACGCTGGCTTCACCTTGCGCCTCACCATCATTGACACGCCGGGTTTTGCCGACGCTGTCAACAACACCAATTGCTGGCAACCGTTGGTGGAGTACATCGACAGTGCCTTTGAGCTGTCCCTGCAAGAGGAGAACAAGCTTGACCGCTCCAACGTCATGGACAAGCGTGTACATGCCCTTTTGTATTTCATCGACCCCTCCGCGCGCGGGTATGGTCGTGGCCAAAGCTCCGTCCAGATGCCGGTGATTGCAGCTTGGGAAGGGCCACACGTGGAAGCGATCAACAAGCTCATGCATCTTACCCCAACCGTTTTAGCCTCAAGCCTCTGGACATTGCAGCCTTGAAGGCCCTGCACGAAAAGGTCAACATCATCCCCGTCATTGGCAAGTCCGACATGCTGACCAAGGGCGAACTGAAAGCCCTCAAGGCTCAGGTTGGTGGCGGCTGATGTGGCGCCAAAGAGGGCTGGCAATTTCGATAACGCTCGCCCTCAACGTTATGCGCTTCATCCACGGCGGTCCTACCCCAGATTCAAGCCGATATTCAAGAGCACCATATCCAGCTCTTCCGCCCAGCCGTTGACGATGAGGATGAAGAGTCGTACAAGCTGAGCCTGCGCATTGCTGTGTGTAATCGTGGCCCTGCTCCCTTTGCCCCTCGCATCATTGCCCTTTGAGGCCGGGCTCTTGAGCCCAACACTCCATATTCAAAACCGTTGTCCCCACCTCATACCGCTGTGCCTCTCCAGGGTTCGATGCCATTCGCCTTGGTGGGCAGCGACACTGTTTTGGAAGCGGCTGGCGGTACCATGCGGGGTCGCCGCTACCCCTGGGGCGTAGTCGAAGGTCAGCTGCCTCGGCCTGCCCAGCGTGCGCCAAATCCGATCCGTTCCCTGACCGTACCGCCTTTTGGACCTCGGGCCGTCGTCTGATTGCCGCCTGACTATGTTTCTTGACACGGGTGTTTAATATTAAAACTGACATGACTCTTCAGTGGACAATCCCGACCATTGCGACTTTGACCTCCTGCGCAATACGCTGGTCAAGTACGTTCTTGTACAATCACATGGCGGTCAATCGTGATGCCTCATCCCGCGTGCGCTTGCGTAGGACACATCTACAGGATCTCAAGGACTCAACGGCGGAGGTGTTGTACGAGTTGTATCGTCGTGAAAAGGTCGGTGACTCGTCCACATGGTATCAGCATCCTTGCCAGTTTCGGTGCCACTTACAATACAGGACCAAGCGCATGAACCTTGCGCACCCTTAAACATCTGCTGCACCCTTTAATCGCGTCCCGGGCCCTCCCTCCCCTCCCCTCCCTGGCACAGCTTTCCCAAGGCGGTAGTTTGAACGTGACGGCCAACACATCTGTCACACCTGCCTCGCGTGCAAGCCCGGATGCCTCCTTGGCGGGAGACACGGAGGTGTGCTTGTTCATCGGCGTTGTCCCTGCATCAGGCACACCCGTCTAACCTGAACCCAAGCGCTGGCATGCCGGGTTGCGCACTCACTACTTTGGAACTGTGCACCACTCTGCACAGATGTACGAGCAGAAGCAGCGCGAGCTCGAGGAGCAGGCCCGCCGTTTGGAAGAAGAGCGTCGGCGATTCGAGGCTGAACGTCGCAAGTTCGAGGTATTTGCAAGCCAGCCGTAACGATGTGGCAACAGCCTGCACCACTGGGCGCTCCATCTATGCTGGAGATAGGGCTGTGCGTCATACTCATTTCGTGTTGCCCGCTCATGCACTGCTTCTAATGTCTGCAGGAGCAGCAGCGCCGGATGCAACAGCAAGCACGTCGTGGCTCCCACACCAGCATGCGCGAAGAAACAGTCTAGACTCGAGTTTTTGAGACACAAACAGGCGCCCAGATTTCTCAAGGGGATGTGTGGCCCTGCCGATTCTCACTCCGCTCGTTCTCTTACAAGTGTGTATTTTTGGCCGTGTCTGTATTCGTGGCTGCATCTATGTTCCTAGCTATCTGCCTACCCAAGGATTTGAAAAGGGTAGCGCTGGGTGGTGGAGGTGGTCGCCAAGTGCCATATTTTGTGTGGTGCCCTCATGTTCTTGACGAGCGATAAAAATTAACAATGAAACATAAAAGGGTGCATATCCGAAGACAAGGCATCTTGTCACGGTGGGATCGGGCCCATCCGAGCTGGTACCCGGACGAGGGCCAGCTGCTGAAGCAGCTGACGTTTTCATCAATAGAGTCGTGCATGAATGTCCTTTTAATTTTGGTTGGGGGGTTTTGTGATATCGCAATGCGCCGAAGCACAATTGAATACTCAATGCTTGGGTCGATGAGTTGTTAAAGTCCCTACTCGTCCTTGAGCAGCGTCACCACGACATGGTCGTGTGCGCCTTGCAAAAGCCTGCAAGTCGAACAACACCAGACCACGATTGAGCGCTTGCGGGATGATGCTCAAGCAAACACAGTCAGGGAAGAGCGGGGCAGTGCAGGCGCCCCAGCCACAAACGCGAGATAACATACATCTGGCCCTCGAAGCTGATGATACCACGCTTCTTGGCCGCCTTCATCGTGCCGACGAGGCTCTCCAACTGCTGCTCCAGAATCTGCCCAAGCCAAGTAGACACAGTTGATTCATGAATCAATCAGTCCCAAGGGTCAAGATGACGAGACTGAACCGTACTGGCGTACGTACCTCATCCGTAAAGATCTTGCCAAAGGTAGTCTGGAGCTTGCCATCCGGTCCAGGCTCGGCAATGCGCTTGAGGCAAGCCACGAGCAGGCTGATTTCATGGTCGATGTCCATCTTGACGGAACGAGGAGGTCGAAAGAACAAAAAAACCAACAAACTTAAAAAATAAAAATAAAAATCATCAGATGCAAGTCGATCGCTCGAGCCAACGATGATGGTCAAAGTGTGAAAGATGTTAGACTTTGAAAAGGTGTGAAACCAAATGTTAGTCAGGCTCGTGTGGGCGAAGGGAGTGAGAATGTGTGAAAGCGCTTCAACGTTGAATTGACTACTCGACCAGCAATGGTGGAAGCCAAAAAGTCACGGGAAGCAGAAAACGGCGCAGCCGCTGCGAGATTAGGGAGCCATAAAGATGGCATAAATCAAGATATTGGAAGAAAACAAACACTTATTAATAAAAAAAAATCAAAAGGTAACGGCAAGGGTCCGGGCAGCCACGTCAACAGTTTCAAAGGTTCACTCAAAGCGCTTGAGAGGAAACTGTGACAAACAGACATGAGCATCACAAGCCTAGTTGTGACCCGAGTCCGGGGACATTGACGTGCGAGCGCGTGCATCCGATTCAGAGCCCGACCGCATGTGCATGCCAGCCTGAACCAAAGAGCGCCCTCCGTCTGAACCACTGTGGCTCTCCGAACTGCCCACAGGCCCAAATTTGCCCCCTTGCGGCGCTTGCGGGACCAAGGGCCAGGACTGCATGCCCATAGGCCAATACGAGTAGTTGTTCATAGAGCCCATCTTCAAACCGGTGGGATCAGCCCCCATGGAGACAGGTGGTAGCGTAGGGCCACCTAGGTATGATGCTTGGCCTGGCCGTAGGCGAGCTGATCCGACTCCGTTAGGGACGGTGACTGCGACCATTGGACCTCCGGGCATACCCGGTGACGGTACGTTGGGCTTGGGTATTGAACCCATGTAACGATTCTGCTGCTGCAACATCTCCTGATGCATCATCATCGAGGCGCGCTCACGCATGAGACGTTCCTGCTCCTGCTGCTGCAAGTGGCTCAGAATTTCTTGCTGACGAATGATTTGTTCCTGTTGCTGCTGGTTAATGCTGCGCAGTGCCACGACCTCTTGCTCAAGCAGACGCATTTGACGGGCGTAGTCGTGCATGGAGCTTTCCTCGCTTGAAGATGGCTTTTCACTGTGATCGTTGCCTTCCGATGCCTCTGAGCTATCCAGCTCTTGCAAGCCCTCTTCCCCGCGCTTGACGTGCTTGGCTCGAGGACCGGAGCTTTCTGAGGACTCGCTCGTCTCGACACGACTTGCGGCATTCCGAGTGACCTGCTGCAAACGAGGACAGAGCAAGGGTCATTATGACGCATGAAAATGCCGGGAGAGAACTGAAACCCGACAAACTTGGGTCGGAGGAAACGCACCCGCAGGGCTGTGCCGTTTGAACGCTTGGGTGGCCGGTTCAAGAGCCGGCGTCGGGCGTTGATGAACCAATTATTAATTTGCTGCAGCGTCAGGTCACATTGACTTGCCAGCTCGCGCTAAGGATGGGCAAGGCAGGGTCAGGAGAATGCTGTCAAACACTAGAGGCGAAACCAGTGGCTTTGGCCGGTGTGTGTTGGTCTGGGGGTGGACATGAGGCACGACGCCACATGTGACCAACCATCCCACCATGCGACTGGGTGGAGCAATATGTCATCTTAAACGCCAAACACACCTTTTTCTGCTCGCTGGGGTAGGGGTGGCTAGTGTGGGCGAAAAACCATTCTTTGAGTCGACTGGTAACTTCGTGAGGCATGTTGTTGCGGCCACCAGTATTGCTACGCCGCGTCGACTGCGTCTGTGCGGTGTCCATGCTTGCGGTATCGTCATCCTTATCGAGCAGCTGACCAAGCTCCGCCTTTTCGGTGCGATCGCTGGCCGATGCAGGGGCCCGCGAAAGGCCGGCTGCTGAGACGCGCGAGGCGACATCCGTTGATGGTTTGGAGGAATTGGTCGTGGAGCTGGACTTGTCTCCACTATTGCCCGAATTGGAAGACGCGTCGGAGCGGTCCGGGGTGTCATCCGAGTCGTTTTGAGCCAAGATGGCCTCGGCCTTCTGAGGTGGGGCGGTGGGTTGTAGACCTTGGTTGTCGCTGCTCCTGATTTGTTTCAGTGAAGCACCGGGGTTGAGGGTACCAGATTTGCCTATCTTGCCAGCTACATCGTTGGTCACAGCAGCATTCAGGGAGGTGGGGTCATTGTTGACCCCACTCATACTGTTGGCCTTGTGTTTACCGTTGCCGTGGGGTCGACGGCGACGATGTAGGCGAGATCCATGAATGGAGGGACAATCAGCATCAAGACGTTCAGCCGACGTGACCGAGGTGTTGGAGGAAGAGGAAGAAGAAGAGGAGGAGGAGGAAGACCCCGAGGCGACCTCGCTGCCGGAATCCTGTTCAGAGTGCATAGATTTGCCGTCATCCACCTCGATCATTGGTGAAGAAGGAGAACCAGCACCTCTTGTTTCGCAGTCGTGCTGCTTTTTCTTGAAAGCCAGCAAGACTTGAGCAACGTCGTCGCCGCCCGAGTCGGAGTTGGTCGCCGTGGCCATGACCACGCCGGCGGGGGTCGGGCGTACAAGCGGTTGTCTGTTTAAGTTGTGTGTCTTTCGAGAGCGCCACGCATGACGACCGCCAACCTGAGCTGACGCGTGCATGATCATGCAAGGATTCGTCGGTGACGACGGAGGAATAAAAAAAAGGGGGGAAGGAAGGAAGGAAGAAAGAAAGAAAGAACGGTGTGTGTGCAACGGGGGCCAAAAGGTGAAGGAGAAAGAAAAGGAGAGCGAGACCAGATGAGCCAAGTACATTTACGGGGGATCTTGATCAGAGTCCAAAGGAAAAGACCTTCCAGGAAACATTTCGTTGCGTAAAGTCGAGCACATGAGATAAATGCGACTCACCTGTCACCAATAACGAAAAAAGAAAGAAGCGCTGGTTGAGGGCTTCTGCAAGAGCGTGGACGAAAGGGGGGGCGGGGGTGGTGAGCAAAAGCCAAAGAAGAGGAAGGAAGAAACAGATTGCCAAGGTCGTGCCCAAAACAACGCCTTGCGCGAGGGGAAGGAAGGGATCACGACAACAAAAGGCGTTGATCAACGCTGAGGCCGCCCCCCCCAACGACCACTTGGATCTTTCCTTGCAAGCGTACAGGGGTGGCCGCGCGTCTGTGTGGGATGAGGGAATGTGTGATCACCCACGAGTCAGAAACCATGTGCAGCATTACCTGTTTCAGAGGAGAGAAAACGGCGAGAGCGGCGTCGCTCAAGCAGAGGTGGCTCGAGGTTTCAAGCACGCAATGAAGGCCGGAGGAAGTCCCCCAAGAGCCCGCGAAACAACAGCGGCAGCCAAGACAGCAAACGAGAAAAAGACAAGAAGAAGAAGGAGGAGGAGGAGGAGAAGGAGAAGAAAGACAAGCAGGAAAGAAAAGAGAGAGTACCAGCAAGCAGAAGCAGCGTTCAGATCGGGGCAAGGTTCAAAGCGAAAAGGCGGTGGAGGAAGGACGGGGGTGCTGTTGGAAATGGCAGCCACACCACAATGAAATCCTTTTGTTCGAGGTGTGGAGGGTGGAAAGGTTATGAGCAAGCCATCAGGAACATTCGTGTACCTTGCATGCGATGTGATGGGATGACAGGGGGCTGAAAGAGTGAAGGTGTTTGCGCATTGAGTTGCCAATAGATCCCACACAATCAGGCAAGAGTTTTGTGGGTTAGCAAGCTTGAAAAGAGTCGAGAAGGTGATCATGCCAATCATGATGTCGTGGACAAGGGTTCCTGACATTGAGAGTGAACTAATTGTGGGTCGTCGAGTGAAACATGATGTTGCAAACCCGCAAGATAATTGTACCCGTAGTGCGACGCGTTTGGCGCCGTTTGTCATGATGTCAGCGTTTCTGGCGTCGACAAGTGTGCTACCCAGTGAAACTTGTGGGATTTCACAAGGATTCTTGCTCGTGGATGATGCAATAATCGACTGAAGTGTGCAACCTGGCTTTCAGACTCACCTGTCAAAATGCAACGACACCTCAAGGGAGAAAATTTTTGAATGACCCACGTTGTAGAGAGAGGGATAGATTGAGAAAAATGTGTGACGCCTTGAGCTTGAGGCGCGGCCCCATAAAGACATTCGCATGTATGGGGGGGGGGGGGGGGGGGGCCCCCCCCCCCCAAGGGGGGGGGGGTTTAAAATGTTTAAACAAAAAAC